>NC_133475.1:18310221-18347161 GCF_025370935.1 Choristoneura fumiferana | reverse complement strand
TTCGAAAAACTCAGAGTAAAAAAAAGTATTCCTTGTCCTAATTGTGTTGACTTCACATAGGTAAGAATAACGTCTGGACATTATCTGGAACCGGTAATTCGTATTTTCTTCCGAAGTGGCTAACTTAGTTACATATTATTCAGTACCTCATTAGTCGAATAATAAGGTCTACATACAATAAATAATTTCCCTCCGGAATTTGTACTTGAAAGTATTAGCGTAAACTCTTAACAACTTTTAGTTTCTGGCCCTCGCAAAATAGAACTTACCGTTCTAAAAATATACACAAATAAATTCTAAGTATAACATAAAAATATCGATGGTGGAAGTCTCAATTGACGTAAGGGACAAAATGCTACTTTTCAGGAGAGCGAAAAGAAGTTTTTGTAATTTTCAAACCCTCACAGCATTGTTAATGTTTAACTTAGCAGGACGTTATAATTACGTAAAATCTTGAATTTTCTTGCTTTTCAACGTGAAACTATAGACATTTTCGTAAAAGCTTAATAAGAAAAATAGCTGTCCCTTACGCCCGTGACATACGGGTGTCATAGCCCCTTACACCCATAAACCGTAAATAAATAAATAATGTAGTAACCGATTTTTGGTCTTATAGGACATTTTATATTTATTTGCTACATATTTGGACGTAAGTTCCTGTAGAAAAATTAAAAAAGTGAATTAACTCAAAGAACCATTTAATTATTAAAAGAAACGCGCAAAAGCCATAATTTGCACGTCCCCTTAAAAAATATGTAATTTGTAACATTTTCTTTAAATGAACATTATAAGTTAAAAGTTAAATAAAACTCAAATAAATTTTATAACGTTTTAAACTTTCGTGATTCTCACTCATAGTCAAAATACCACCAACGGGACTTATCACGCTAACACACGAGTAATATTTACCTCGACGTTTCGGCAACATTGCAGTGGCCGTGGTCACGAGTGGACTGAAGTGTGGGTGTCAAGTCCTGCCTAGCAGCGCGAGTCCTTCGAACTACCCGCACTTGATCACTAATAGTACCAGCACTCGTATCACGAACTACCCGCAATTGGTGATTTTTATTTGTCACCCATCACACCGACTCACAACACTCATCCCGACGTCGACACTTATATTAATAACAGGATTCCACGAAGATGAAAAGCTTATATCCATCGTCCCGGTTGACATTTTTATGCTTTTTTATTTTAACTGAACGTACCATTCTTGAGTAGAAATGACGTTCCGTGGACAGAATTTGGGATTGTGAAGCTCAATCCAGTGGTTTGGTCCTGACTCCAAAAATGCTCGGCTATGGCTGACTTGTTTGTTTATAGCTGAGAGGGTCAAGGAAGATATTGCAGCTGTTAAAAATCGCCAAGTAAATAAGTTTTTATCCCGGAAAAAGCATAGTTCCGGGGGTAGCGATAAACGAACTGATGATGTTGTTGATGACGATGATGATGAAATGATTTTCACTACCACCACTGGCGTACTAACTCTGCTTGCTTGCATTATTGCTTACATGCTTGCTTGCTTGCTTGCATGCTTGCTTGCATTTTGATTGCATGCTTGCTTGCACTATTTCTTGCACATTTGGAGTGTTCTTGCTTGATTTGTTGTTTGCATGCATGCTTGCCTTCTGGCTTCACGCTTGCTTGCATGCATGCTTGCACTATTTATGCTTCCTCTAACACACTGATTGCAGCTGTGAGGAGTGGACGCCAGCCCGCTTCATGAGCGCTGACTAGATACCATAGACCGGTCATCGCGGGATCGGGGTAACCCGCGATGTTCATCTAACCAGGCCGATAAAATTGCATGTTTGTTGATTTGATTGACAAAATTACATGCTCACTTGCAAGCCTGCTTAGGTGGTTGCTTAGGTACATGCTTGCTTGCTTGCTTGCTTGCTTGCATGCTTGCTTGCATGCTTTCTTGCACGCTTGCTTGCACTATTCTTGCACATTTGGGAATGCTTGCTTGAGTTGTTTTTCAATCACTACAAGTTCTAAAAAACATGTTTTGATGCCTCCTACGACCTAACATTAACAAGGTATTTTAATGAACTAAAAGAAGCAAGCAAGGTATTTTACTTTAAGTGCCCCTTACACCCATAAAGTAACCTCAATTTTTAAAATGTCTGTTTGTTACTGTCCCTTACGACTAACAATTTACTCTAGTTTTAGCTTTTGATGTCCCTTACGCCCATAAGAGTATTCCTTATTTTATAAGTTGCTGTTGTTTAATGCCCTTACGACGTACCAATTACACTTTTTTTAAATGTCTGTTTGCTACTGCCCCTTACGACCGACAATTTACTCTAGCTCTTGCTTTTTATACCCCTTACGCCCATAAAAGTATTATTATTTTATAAAATTGCTGTTTTTAAATGTCCTTACGACGTTCCGATTATACCATTTTTAACCCTCAACATACATAATTAATTATACAGGCCAATTATTATTATGTATGCATCATCATCTCGGCCTATATACGTCCCACTGCTGGGCACAGGCTTCCTTTATTAGGATCTGTCAGGACAGCTTAAAATAAACAAAGTAGCTAAGAGAAATTTACCTCAACATCCTTGACTGAAATTCCATTACGGAAATGTTAGCTCGACGTCAAGCCATTAGGGGATCCATCAACTTAATCTTCTTTTTGTTTTTGCTTTTGGCATCTTATAAAAAAATACGCGCGTTGACAAAAACAAACGTAGGCAATCAAATACGTCCTCCGTGTTTGACGTGTCTGACACGACTGACCGAATGTGCAATGCGCAAACGCTCGGCGCGTGGAAGGTAGGTAGACGCGTTAGTATTTTGATATTAGGTACAAGAAAGAGATACAGGCGGTAAGGTTACGCCCAACAACTTCTTGCTTTTTATCTTATTCGTTTAAAATGTTAGGGTGTAAAGGGCAATGAAACAATAATTGACCCATACGCCCTTTTATTATTTTGTTGGTTTTTTTTTAACGACATGAGCCGAGTCGTAAAGGACATATGAAACTGCCACAGCCCCTTACGACCAAATATTAAAAAAAAATACATTTACGCCATTTTTCAGCTCAAATATTTTATATCATGTCCCTTAAGCTATTTTATTTTAAAAATAATAAATGTTGATAACAGCAAAAGTAAGGGGCGTATCGTAACTTGAATACTACCAATCGACAGAGAAAAAAAAACTCTAATTTTCTATGTTTAAAAGTGATTTTCGGTATTTTGTCCCTTACGCCAATTGAGACTTCCACCATCGATATACAAGGTGTCTAAAAATAATCAGGAAAATAAACAAATTATTTTTTAAAAACCCGGCTCGCACCTCTGCGTTTTTCGAAATTCATGTGCGAAATTACATTTGAAATTTAGCACGAGCTTTACGGTGAAGGAAAATATCGTGAGGAACCTGCGAAGTAATTCAATGGTGTGTGTGAAGTACCCAATCCGCACTGGCCCGCGTGGTAACTACGGCCCAAACCCTCTCATTCCGAGGGGAGGCCTGTGCCCAGCAGTGGAACGTATATAGGCTGGGAGGAGGAGATTGAAAGAAAGAAAGAAAATACATTTATTTAACGCCATAAAAAACAAACATAGGAACAAACATAGAACAAATAAAGACATACATGACGATAAAACAGGTCCCCACTCAGCATAATGCCACGGCAAGCCGTGGCGCTGATTTTCAGTGAGGATTGCGTTTGGAACTTAGATAGTTGCGATAGAGGCACTACACGCCGGCCGGGGCCGCTAGTGCTAGTGACGTGTGCATGCCATCAAATTTTCGATAGACGGGAGCCCTGTGGTCCAGTTGGTCGGACCCCGCGCGCGTAAAACCAGGTTACGGCTGATATAAGATAATGAAAAATGTAAGTGTTTTAATTAATTTTACACTTGTATAATAAACTTCTGCTCGCGTTCGCTTTCTCTTTTAGGGTTCGGAGCCAAAATGCAAAAACAGAACCCTTATAGTTTGCATGTCTGTCTGTATGTCTGTCCGTCCGCGGCTTTGCTCAGGGACTATCAATGTTAGAAAAGCTATGCCGACAAAATAGTACAATAAAAAATTAAAAATATTTTTTTTTAGGGTACCTCCATAGACGTAAAGTGGGATGATTTTTTTTCTCATCCAACCTTATAGTTTGGCATATCGTTGATAGGTCTTTTAAGCCTAAGGTATAAAATATACCTAACCTTGGAAGATTCCGTATAAAATACGAAATCCTCAGAAAATATTACTTATTTTTTCGTTCTGGCTACGAACCCTATTTTGGGCGTGTCCGACACGCTCTTGGCCGGTTATTTACAATTTCAATGGAATCAAGCAATGCAATTGATTTCAAAACTGTTCGTGCTTAAAACACTGAAATTTTTAAGGATAATTATTTAGTCCACTTTCAATGCTTTGATGTGAGGCGAAAAGTTTGGCATAATCTTCGACAAATTAACGATCTTTTAAGATTAAGTATACAATCTGAAGGCCTCCAGACTTCCTGTCGCGTAGTTATATGGCGTAACATGTCATGAGATTTTAATTTACATACAAAATTACGTACACGAACCTGCAACACTCATTTTACTTGAAGTACCAATATAACAGGAGTTACGCTTAACCGAGGCGGAAGTTATGGATAAAGCTTAAATTAGCTTTTTTGCTTTTAACTGTATCGTAGGTGATTAGTTTTACCGTATGTGGTGGTATAAAGAGAACAACATACACACAAAAAGAGCCTACTGAACAACCTCTCATGAATAAACATTTTTCACTTTCATGCTCGTAAACTTCGTATATCTATGCTGGATCTAGCGGCATAAAAACGTGTTTATTCATCACCGGCTATATGAACGTCTTGGTGAAATGAAATGGCTCGTTTATGCTCTTTTGTAAAATCTACGATTTTCATTCTACTGCATAACTTTTTAAAGCAGGTAAGCTGGAAGAGCGATGCCTCCTGGCACAGGTTCATCATACTTATAGTAAGTCTTGTCTTCACGTCAGTGTATAAATAATTTGAGTTTTAGAATTGTACACCAATTTAATAGAAGGCACACATTGCAATTTAAGACTTATTGATGTATCATGATGAATCAGTAACCGCATATTTGATGCAATTTATCGGACATAGACGATGTAAACGAGAAAAGAATTTTAATTCTCATTCAATGGCAGAAGCCGAGAGAACTTCGTCTGCCTCGCTCAGGAAAAGTTGAGGATTCTTCTCAAACAACTACCGAGCAACCCGTGACCTGGGAGCACAAAAATGCTTTTTATATTGTAATACCTTATCTCGCCAGACATTATTTAAATTAAATTTTAAAAATACTGGGGCGAACTTGCTCGGTCTAGAGTTAACAACATAATATATATGCAGGTCTTACCATACAAGTCAAAATTANCTAACAACAGAAAGTTGGAAGACCCTACATGAAATATAAAAAATAAAATTTATAAATTAAAGGGCAACACACACAGAGAGCGGGCGCGGTCGTGCGCGGGCCCGCGACGGGCGTATTTGCATGGCGGTATATGGAAGCCTTCACACAGAACGCGGGCGCGGGCGCGGGTCGTGCGCGGGCCCGCGCCCGTCGCCCGTCGTCACAAACAGCGCGCGGGCCGAGCGCAGAGTTACCAACTCTCAAAAATATTTATCCCTAAAACTTAAGTTAAAAACCCCTAAAATTGCTATAATTAATTGGAAATCCCCTAAAACATGTTAGTATAGGTAGTGCCACAAGAATGAAGTGAATGATTACACACACAGCAACATGTCGTATAATGACATCAGGCAGGATTGTAAGTTTGATATACTTACCATCCAGATTTTTTTTTTATTTTCCACCCACCGGCTTACTTACATACAAAAAATCTCTACTTTACGTCTATGGGAGTACCCACAAAATGTTTTTTTTTTTTTAAATTTTCATTGTACAAGTATCATTTTGTCGGATAGTTTTCATTATATATCCGTGCAAAATTACAGCTTTCTAGCATTGATAGTCCCTGAGCAAAGCCGCGGACGGACAGACAGACAGACAGACATGGCGAAACTATACGGGTTCCGTTTTTGAACTATGGTCCAGACGATTACATTTGATTTGTGATGGCAGCGACATTGGATTTGATTTTTTTTCGTGTGAAGATTCTATTTTTCGAGCCCTTTCATTTGATACCCATATGGAACCGACTGAAAAGAATATACACACTAGGCTATTTCGATGGAAGCTATCTTGGATAAAACATATATATGTTAATATAACCTAACTACTATACCACATTTTAGCATGCGTTGCTGCAGGTAATGCAAAATCTTATTAGGTTCAACAGGTTAATACGTATAAAAATATTTTTTTAAGAAGAAAGTAAAACCGACTCCAAAAAAAAACAAAAAATGGAACCGACCGCAAAACCTTGAAAGCTCGAAGTCGGTGACTCAGCACGAGCCAGCAGGTATGGAACAATAGTCGTCTACCTCACGATCCTGCTGGGTCATGCTGAGTCATCAAATTTGACTGGCTAGATCGGGTTACCAGAAATAATGTGAAATATAAGAAATACAAAATAAATATAAAAAGCAAAACTTCCCAACAATCCTTAAAAATACCCCATCCCGGTTATTTACCCCCTAAATTTGAGGGGAAAACCCTAATTTGGCAGCCGTGCCGAGCGGCAAATGGCCGGTGTTTGTATCGCGCCGCCGCTTTGACACGCGCCGCCTCTGTCAAAGGATGCCGCGTGCGATTTATGGCTTTACCTTCGCACGCGGCGTCCTTTGACAGGTAGGGTTGCAACGATATATCGAATTTTTGATAGTATCGATAACTTTGACTCCACAGTATTGATATATTAGCATTGCCTATCTACAGTGTGTTACTGGGCTACCGGCACCCAGGCTTTTTTTTAAGGGAAGTTAAAGATACGCTATTTCTGTAACTTAACCATTACATAAATTTAAATAATAAAGTAAAATCCACACTGTTAACTTTCTAATAAAAATATAATTGTCAGCCATGTACAGCTAATTAAATTGACAAGTACTATATATATGTAAATATTATAAATGCGTGTGTGTGTGTGTGTGTGTGTGTGTGTGTGGTGTGTGTGTGTGTGTGTTTGTTTGTTGTTACAGTTCACACTAAAACGGCATTTGAATGAAATTTGGTACGTAGATAGCTGGAATAACATAAAGGCTACTTTTTACAACCTTTTATTTAGTTTCACCTGTCCCGTTGTCTGTCTGTCCGTCTGTAGTCAAATTCTGCAAGTATATTTTGACCACTTCCAGTAGTCAGATTGACTTGAAATTTGGAATACTTATGTAAATTGTGTAACAATACAATAATCTGGTAGTGACAGGGCACTGGCGGTCTGAAAGGTTGGGTTACGTGAAAAAAAATGTTGATAACTAATTAGATAAATATTATAATTAATTAATGACATATCGTGTAGGTACATTCAACGTAATAAATAAGTGATCACTTTTGTACCTTGGCACTTTAACGTCATGTTTGATAAGCCATACGAAATTGTGTAACGACTGAAAGCGACAAGGTACCTATACCTAAAAAGTGATCACTTATTTATGACGTTGACTGTCGAACAACATACATAATATAAAAAACACTTACTTTTAATCCCATCCCACTAATATTATGAATGCGAAAGTTTGTAAGTCTGTTTCTTTATTACTTCATCAGTCATCATCATCACGTCAAAATCGCTGAACCGATTTAGATGAAATTCGGTATACAATGTATCCCGCAGAAACTATACAAATTTTCCGGGATAAAACTATCCTATGTCCATCTCTGTGACTACAACTATATGTATACCAAATTTCATCTAAATCGGTTCAGTGGTTTAGACGTGATGAAGTAATAAACAAAAACCGGCCAAGAGCGTGTCGGTTTTTTTATTTCAATTATTTATGCTGGCTCGTGCTGAGGCACCGACTTCGAGCTAGTAGGTACACCTAGGAAAATATTTTGAAGGGTTTTGTAGTCGGTTCCATTTATTGTTATTATTTTTTTTTTTTGGAGTCGGTTTTACTTTTTTGTTAACCACATATATCTCGCGGCACTGTATAATTGCCTGAAGCCATGAAGTAAGGGACGAGTTCGGGTTCTGGCCGAGGCTTGTATAGTGCTTTTCTCAAACAATGTGAGGAAATATTTCATCCATCCATCCATCCATCCATCCATCCATCGCATCGCTTCGCATCGCATCGCTTCGCATCGCTTCGCATCGCATCGCATCGCATCGCATCGCATCGCTTCGCATCGCATCGCATCGCTTCGCATCGCTTCGCATCGCTTCGCATCGCTTCGCATCGCTTCGCATCGCATCGCATCGCATCGCATCGCATCGTATCGCATCGCATCGCATCGCATCGCTTCGCATCGCTTCGCATCGCTTCGCATCGCTCGCATCGCTTCGCATCGCCTCGCATCGCTTCGCATCGCATCGCATCGCTTCGCATCGCTTCGCATCGCTTCGCATCGCTTCGCATCGCTTCGCATCGCATCGCATCGCTTCGCATCGTATCGCATCGCAGTATCGCAAATGCTTATAGAGTAGTGGTGGTTGGCTGTTCGTAATTTTCCTTTGTCAGTTTAATGTTAGTAAGCAAATTTAAAAAGTTAGAGCAGCGGACAATAATGGATTTTCATACATACTTCATGGCCTAGGCCAAGAAGTTGTGTAGGGAGGTGGTAGGGAGCCATAAATGAGAAACTTCATGTCTCCATTTCGTGACATTAACGCATACATTTCCGAGCATGTTTGAGAAAATAAAATTATTCTTATTCTTATTATTGGTTCTTTGTTTTCATTTGTACTCCAAAAGTCGCCAGATAAACCATTTTTTTAATCAAAACTTTTTTTTGGTCGCTAAGATTTAAGCAAAAGCCGTCACTTCTAGGGATAAAGTCACTAAACTGGCAACATTGATAGCCGCTGCGGGCCCGTCGCGGGTCCGACCCGCGCTCTGTGTGAATACAACGAACCGCGCGGCTCCCGCGGCGGACACGACCCGACCCGCGCCCGCTCTCTGTGTGTGTTGCCCTTAATTACGGGTGCCAGTTCCAACGCCGCGCTCGCTTGTAGAGTTTATCGGGATACACTGTCAGATTTATTTTGTAGCAGATTGCCTCAAGTGCATAAATGATGACTTAAAACTGAAAACTGGATAGTGCGTGAATAAAACCTGACTACGAAGCTCGAAGTCCCGAGTTCGACCCTCGGTCGGGGCAGATATGTGCAAATAACCTTACCAACTTATAAAAATTGAAAAATCCCCGACATTGTCATTCCAAAGATCAATATCTCAAAAACAGCTGAATCGATTTTAAAATTCATAGCTTAAAATTACAGCAAGGAAATTCGCTTTTACGGTCCATCTGTTTGAGAGCTACAATGCCGCAGATAAACAAACAGACATTGGCATCAAGTTTGATGATAAGTTTTTCGTAATCATCATCATCAGCCTACAGCAGTCCACTGCTGGACATAGGGCCTCTTCCATGGCGCGCCACTACACTCTGTCTTCAGTCCCTCGCATCCATCTGTTGCCAGCGACTAGCTTCATCATACTTATAACACTCCTCTTTTTGTGATGGGGGTTTAAAATAGCAGTAAAGAAGTTGGTTTATGCTTTTGTACACTCACCAGCACCAATATCTGACACAACAAGCGTGCATAAATATCTGATACGACTATATTTCTAGTGCCCGAAGGACGTGTCAGATATTTTTGCACGCTCCGCTTTGGCAGATATTAATGCTGGTAGTGTACTAAATCACATGAACCAAGGACCGGTAAAATCCAAAGTGTACATACAAATTGCTAGTAACGAAATTTTCATCCAAAAACACGAGGATTTCACGAGCAAATGTGTTAACTGGATTGCAATTTAACTTTGAATTTTCCAAAACTAGTTAACGTAACAAGCGAGCAGGCAATAATTTAACACTTTCGCTTACATTACAACGCTGTAACTGCAAATAAATCTCAACGAGTCAAGCTTACTTACATGGAATTTATACTTAGCTGTTTTACTCGTATTATGATGAACCACGCCGAAAAATTATATTTGGAATGGAAATAATCTAAAAACACTGCATGGTGATATTTGACATTGGTTCAATTTCACCCAAAAATGGGAGGGGGGGTAAAGTCCTCAAGTGGCGGCTACAAACTGGAAGACGAAGTTTTGGCAAGCTTCTACTAGATGGACTGACGACATCGTGAGAGGCAACCGGTGGAATGGAAGTGGCGAGTTGTCGTTCATTATGGCGGTGATGATGATGATGGTGACACATTATACGTTCCAGTACTTATCCTAATCATTTTGTATCGACATAGTTTAACTCAGATTTAATCCAGATTAAATAGCACAATTAGGCCATTGTATATCTGCCAGGGCATGTGTGGGTGTCGATGTGACTACTGTCCGGTGATTGGCCGTAAGTTTAGCTGGGCCTAAACACTGAACATGCAGTTATGGTTAATAGAATCGACGCTGAATTTTAAATAGGTGGACATTGTTCTTTTATACTAGCTTTACCACGTCACTTTGGGTCCGAAGATTTATTTTATCGCTATCCCGCGGGAACTGTGCATATTTTCTAATTTTTCTCTTAATAAGAACCTAGCTCGAACATTGAGAAAGTTAAAAAAAATATGGCAAGAGTACAGCAGTGCTCAAATTTTACCACTTTTAGTATTTAAGTATGACAAAATTAGAATCGGAATCGTTTATTTGCTATAATACAGTATCAATGGTGATTCAATCTTCTTGTCCATTTTATCCAGTCTGCATGCAGGCGAGCAAATTATTAATTAACACATTAAACAAAAATCACATTATTTTAGAATTATAACCACGTCACGTTATATCACCTTTACTGATTCATTTTTATTCCTACTTAATGATTAGCCCAAAACGTTTGCTCCATGAAATATAAGGTAATTTTTAATGCAATCCGTATTTGTATGTAGGTCCCTGTCTATTGCCTTGTTTCTGATCTTATTTATTCTCTTCAATTCATATTAAAGAAGAAGTTCTTAAAGATTCGTGGTCATTTACACTTTTTGTTACAAAAGTACGATTATAACCCGTGATTATAACCGTAAACCTCCCAAAGGGTAAAAACCTAAGACTTCACTGTCCGTCTGCCTGTCTGTCTGTCTCATGAACCGTGATAGATGATGTATTTCTGTTGCCGCTATATAATACAAATACTAAACACAGAATAAAATAAATATTTAAAGGGGGCTCCCATACAATAAACTTGACTTTTTGCCGTTTTTCCTCGATATTAATAACAACTAGTACACGCTTGAAATATTCACAAAATATTAAATTGTATGTTCAATTTAAAAATAAATAATTAAACTAAGATTGGTTTTTGGAGTCTTTTTGTATTTTTTATTTCAACTCCAAATTTGTTACTTTTACGGTCATTCCGTGAAATGCATATCGAAAATAAAAACTGAAACAAGGATGCACAGAAAAACCAGAAAAAAGAGACCAGCACTGGGAATCGAACCCAGGTCCTCAGCATTCTGTGCTGCGTGCTGTACCCCTACACCACCACTGGACAGTTAAATAATTAAATTTAAATAAATAAGTATTCCCATAAACAAACGAGATTTTTTTGCCGTTGTCTTGCTAATGTCTAATGTTGTTTAGATAATGATACGGAACCCTTCGTGCGCGAGTCCGACTCGCACTCGGCCGGTTTTCAAAAATCTTTCAGTAAACATTAGTGAAAACCAAACATTTGTTTTCAATACAGTATAGAAATTCCTGACATAAACAGGAAGACAATACCTACGCCTGTCCAATTTAGGAGATGGCTCGAACAATAGTCGCTAACTGGTCCATCATAGCCCGCGCCGGGCCGGCAATCCACTCGGCCGGCACCTGCGCCGATACTCGCCGGATCGCCGACTGACCGTTTTTGTGCCTTTATTGTCTCGATTAACTACGTCATTGAGCTTGTTAGGGGTTTATAGCTCTTATACTTTTCACGGAAACGTTTGCGTTGTTTTAACGCCAGACTCCCAGAGACCACCCAAGAAAGGTGACGAACTTGGGTTAAATGGCATAGTAATCTTTTTTGAAAAATTAAACAATGAGTGTTTAAATGTAAATGAAAAGTAATATAATCTCGAATAATATATTTAACACGACAAACAGGTCATTAGTCATTAGTCGTTTATTGCAACCATCGTATTGTACAGATCCTAATAACTATGAAAAAAAAAAGATCCCTTGAAAAGATCCCTTTTAGGGATAAGTTCGCCTGTGTACTCTTTTGTTTTGTTGTTTTCTTTTTGTATTATTTTTTGTGTTTTATGTACAATAAAGTATTTACATACATACATACATACTATGTATATACATTTAGTTTCATATGGGCCCTGGGAGGGCATGGCAATGTCACATAAATTAATCTAACTTAAAATAATCTTAACAATAAGTATACAATGTCAATTTTATATTAAAGTAAACATTTTATGTCAAGTTCTATCATTATCATTAAATAGTTCGTCTACAGTATAATATGCTTTTTTAGGGTTCCGGAGCCAAAATCGATTGGTCTTTTAAAACCATTAGGGGTTTGATAAGACGATTTTTCGATTCAGTGATCTGTTTGCGAAATATTTAACTTTAAAGTGCAAATTTTCATTAAAATCGAGCGTCCTCCCCCCCTCTCGGTGCGTGGAAAAATTTGAAAAAATTCAGGATGGTAGTAAGTATATCAAACTTTCATGGAAAACTATAACGGCTAAGTTTGCTTGAAAATTAATAGTAGTTTAAGAGTAAATAGCAGCCTAAGTATAAAATATATCTAAACTTGGAAGATTCCGTATAAAACACGAAATCCTTAGAAAAATATTACTTAATATTTTCGTAATGGCTACGGAACCCTATTTTGGGCGTGTCCGACACGCTCTTGGCCGGTTTTTATAAGGTAGGTTCTTTAACTTAAGTTTAAATAAATGATGCTTTTCTTCAGTTTTATATTTTCTGGAATTTTATTGCAACTTTTTATAAATCTAACACACAAACTTACCATAGGTAAACTTTGTGTGTTTGTTTTTTATGAATGGTTAATCTAAGGAAATTTTAAAAGATAAAAATAATGTTTCTCTAATATAAAGGGATGGAATGGGAGTTTATATTTTGTAAAGAACCTGAGAATTTGCAGCCTCAAATAAAATAAATTTGTAAAGCCAGGATTATTGTTTATTTATTACGTTGTTCCATAGTGCACTATTAAAAATGTATGCGTTTATGAATTCTGTCCATTAGCTACATCAAATTTGTCTTTCGCTAGTCACACAAAAAGCACTCTGTTAGTTAAAGTGATTCGTCTGATACTCGTACATGAATTTAATAATAATATCCAAGGTATGTAATATTTCAGTACTGTAAAAGCGTATCAAAATGAAAGTTTAATATCACAATTTTGTTTTAACCTTTTAATATCAGAAAACGTTGTATTTTATGAGCAGTCGTCAGACTTCAGTCAACATGGCATATTCATTTACAAAAATTAAATTCATTCATAAATCATTAATTATAACATGAACCAGACGGCCTAGTGGTTAACCTGACTACGAAGCTTGAGGTCCCGGGTTCGAATCCCGTGTCGGGGCAGATATTTGTATGAAAATACGAATGTTTGTTCTCGGGTCTTGGATGTTTAATATGTATTTAAGTATGTACTTATTTATCTATATAAATATGTTCAGGCTTCGCACAGAATGGTCTAAAATGGAAGAAGGCTTTGCTTAGTTTGGGACTAGGTCAATTGGTGTCATTCAAGTATCCCATGATATTTATTTATTATTATTATTTATTTATTAGTGATATTCACGCAGTCATTAAACTTTGCCATAACTACTTCTACGCAATACATTGTCGCACAGATGCAGCTGATTTGGGACTAGGTCAATTGGTGTGAATTGTCCCGTGATATTTATTTATTTATTTATAACAATATTATTATGATTTCATCTGTAATTGAACTGATGGAGATTATTTGCAAGTGTTTGTCTGTGAGAGATCTATTTATTAAGACTTCTTATTTGTAAAGTTTTTTCTACTCGTGACCACGGCCACTGTAATGTGGTTGAAACGTCGAGGTAAATATTACTCACGTCATGTGTTTTAGCGTGATAAGTCCCGTTTGTGGCATTTTGACTATAAGTTTTGTAAAGTTTGTTAACAAAACGGAAACTAGAAAACTATAAAAAAATGGCTAAGGTTATTTCCACTGCAGCATTTTAAATGGTTTTTTAATCGGAACTAGTCCGGTTACTTAAGCAATCTCAGCATCAAAATATGAGTAAGAGAACAAGGTATAATTAATTACGTTGTTCATTAGATTACATTGTTAATTTCAAAAACGAATGAAACAAGTCTCTTGTCTCCATGACCCTTGACATTCCGACCTCGTAACTTTTACGGTAACCGCAGTTTAGCGACGCCACGAAGCAGAGTTTTAGTATAATTGAACTTAAAAGCATAACAGTAGAATATCAAGCGGCATGCACTGACACCTCTCTCAAATTAATACTCTAAGAGCATCCGACTGTATATTTGGGAATTAGCACTCTACTTAATTAGTTACACTTGAGTTTAGTGTGATCCGAGTAATTTATTCCAACGGCTCCAATTTATAGACCAGAGTAGCTTGAAATATTTAAAGAGTCTCTACTTAATCGTTTCATTACAGAAATTACTTGGGGCGTGGATTAGAATGTATTTTAAGGGATTGTTAGAAATTCAAGCTGGTGTAAAATACCACGTATAGTGTGTGGGCGTACTACGAGCTTAAGCTTAAGCTACAAAACTGGATTTTCAGATCACATCCCTCAAAAACACCGTTCAAAAGCGGGCGAAAATCATGTCGAATTTGAAACACGAATGTATGGAAACTGGCCTCACGCATCGAGGGCTCGTACAAAATATGCAGTATTAGCAGAGTCCTGCTCCTGAACATACGTGCCTAATGTGGGGTAAGTTTTGATGGCTACTCACATATAGACAGACATAAAAATAAAAATGAGATTTATCAGACTTTTCTTATCGGTTGTGCTATGAGAGCAACCTTCGTACCACATTTCAAGTTTCTAGAACAACTGAAAGTACCTTTTTAGATTCTTTTACCTTTTTTTAATGACTGTATCCAATGTAATGTATGAATGTATACAACTCTTGCGGTGTCGTCTGTCCACCTAGTGGGAGGCCTAGCAACGTTTCGTCTTCGGGTTCAGAGTCGCCACGCGAGAACCTTTCTCTTCGGTTGTCCTGTTCTTCGGGCGACCTGGCCAGCAAAATATAATGCCATTAACTTGCATATTTTTCGAGCCATGTCGGTGACTATATAGTTCTTCAGTGAATTTCCACGTATAGATCCACTTTAGCCTGTATTATTTTACCAGAACAATATACTATTGATCAAACATTTTTTGGTTCACAAACATTTATGTATAATAATGTCAGATCGGTTACACAAACCTCCAGCGATCGCGCGGAGCAACAAAATCGAATCAAATCTCATAATCCCCTAAAAACAAAACGGTGTATTGAATGTCTTGTTTTCGCAGGAAGCCGGGGTGTTTTTCCTCAATTCGGTAATCTTATTCATGGAATGTAGAATGTACTCTTGAATAAATCTGATAATTGCACAGTAGACAGACATTATGATTAAAGACGCCTTATCTCGAGAACTCGTTTAATATTCGTGTGCTTTGTCATTTTCGCTCTATTCAGCATTTACTTACATTTGATTTCGCTAATGTTAGCGAAACGAATAATATCGTAATCTTAATCTCAATGTCCCGTATGCAGTTATGTAATGTGTAGTACATTTACCAGCACCAATATTCTGATATTCACAACAAAGCGTGCATAAGTATCTCATATGACTCTATTTCTAGGGCCACTAGAACGTGTCAGATATTTTTGCACGCTCCGCTATGGGCATAAATTAATCGAAGTGGCTGCAGTAACTGCGTTGCCTGAGACTGTCTGCAAAGAATTTGTTCATTGCTATGTCGATGACTTTAGTTCTTTGTCAGATAGCTTCGTTGCGGATTCTATCTTTGGAGAAACAACGAAACAAATAATGATATTTAATTAGTCATTTTCTTGATTTCATGTAGATTTTTGGTTAGTAGATGGTTGTTTAAGACTTTGGCTGGGATTATGGACCACGTAACTATAAGGATTGACTTTAAATCAGCCGGTACGTTTCAAGTCTTTGAGCTAAAAGCGGTCGACAACGAGATGACTCGACAAACGTTAGTATCGGCAAGTATCGGCGACTACTCTTTATTGTTTCCCGTGATTTTGGCCGTCTCCGAAAGAAAAGCTATTATCCTTCAAAAACTTCTTTGTTGCTTCGATAGAAATTCGTTATAATAACGATCCAAATTATGATTTATTTATGAACTTCACTGGGGAAAGAGTCTAGTTTTATTGTTTTGTTTTGCTGTTATTTATGTATTTGGAATGCTCGGTGATTTGATTACTTCCAACTTTACGGGGCTGTGTTAGATGCCGATATAATACACATTTCTTTGTTATAGCTTTATTTGTATACAATCAAAGCATCTTCGCTAAATTACACGATACATTGATAGATATTTCATTGTTCTCTGCGAAAGAAGAAATTACAGTGTTATTTCGAACTTGTTTGACGTTTCATATTTTATTCATTCAAATATACTTAGAATGGGAGGGGCAAAGTTCGCATACTCTTCGCTAGTCATACCGTATTTTTTGTCCGAATCATCGTTTGTCATAATTTTAGGTTAGTATGGAGAAGTTTTGACGACCGGATGGCCAAGTGCTTAGAGAACCTGACTACGAAGCTTGAGGCCCCGGGTGCGATTCCCGGCCGGGGCAGATATTTGTATGAACAATGTATGTATGTATGTTCTCGGATCTTGGATGTTTAACCTAAAAGGATATTTCAAGCTAACCTAATAATGCGAATGTTTGTTCTCGGGTCTTGGATGTTTAATATGTATTTATCTATATAAATATGTTTAGGCTTTGCTTAGTTTGGGACTAGGTCAATTGGTGTCAGTCAAGTGTCCCATGATATTTATTTATTACTTATTATTATTTATTTATGAGTGATATTCACGCAGTCAATAAACATTGCCATAACTACTTCTACGCAATACATATGTGTCGCACAGATGCAGCTGATTTATACGTGTGGCGGAGAATTGATAAAGCACAAGGTTATAGTTTTTTCATATGGATTTCCACAGAAAACCGCCTCAATCAATCGAACTTAAAATAACTTGAGACACCATATTCAGTCAAGATATTTATTCACAAATCAGAACGAGCGTGTTTAAATTGCTATACAGAATAAATTAGCTTTATCACTCGGTACTTTAATTGCCTCATTTCTCGGTTTAAACTGAGATTAGCGGCAAACGCCCGCGAGTGGAAAACTCGTAAGAACGGTGCATGCAATGAACAACGGCGAAGCGCTGGTTTTTTTTATTAAATGTATAAATCAGCGCTTATCTTTTGCCCAGTGCGTGCGCTGGTTGACTCCTTTAGAATAAAACTGCCACTAATAAGTCAACCATAGCCGAGCATCTATTGGAGTCAGGACCAAACCACTGAATTGAGCTTCACAATCCAAAATTCTATCCACGGAACGTAATTTTTACTCAAGAATGGTACGTGAAGTTGAAATAAAAAAACATAAAAATTTCAACCGGGATGATGGTTATAAGCTTTCATCTTCGTGGAATCCTGTTATAAATAAGTGTCGGCGTCGGGATGAATGTTCTGAGGGACGATTGGACGTTGTTAGTGTTTTGTTTCGGCGTGGTGGGGTGACAAATATATGATACGAGTGCCGGTACTATTTGTGATCAAATGCGGGTAGTTCGAAGGACTCGCGTTGCTAGGCAGACTTGACGCCCCACACTTCAGTCTACTCGTGACCACGGCCACTGTAGGTAATGTTGCCGTAACGTCGAGGTAAATATTACTCGTCTGTGTTAGCGTGATAAGCCTGTGCGTGTATTTTGACTATGAGTGAAAATCACGAAAGTTTAAGCCATTATAAAACTGCCAATGTCAAAATGTCATCTCATAAATACGAAAGTAACATCTCATAAATTTGTTATTACTCCTCGATAAGGCTACGAGATGCCAGAGATGTGAGAGGGTGTGTTGCTAGGAATGTACTTGTTTTTCATCTCAGCTGTTTCCACTAGAGCTGTGATATACGAGAGTCGAGGATAGTTAAATGATGCGTTTCTATTGGTCAATGAAAAACACATTCCTCGCGACACATCCTCGCTCGTACATCTCTGGTGGAAATGCTGTCTAAAACGGCTCGATGATTTGAATTAAAATTTTGTATAGCATACCTATACCGATTATTATTTGTAGGCGGTAGGACCTTGTGCAAGGTCCGCCCGGATTGCTACCACTATCTTGCTCGCTAATCCT
Organism: Choristoneura fumiferana; assembly: GCF_025370935.1. Lineage (NCBI taxonomy): Eukaryota > Metazoa > Arthropoda > Insecta > Lepidoptera > Tortricidae > Choristoneura > Choristoneura fumiferana. The sequence goes on along the minus strand of NC_133475.1, from coordinate 18,328,665 downwards.
GCCGTGAAACAGCAGTGCTTGCCATGTTTGTGTTCGGCGTGAAGAGTAAGACAGCCGGTGAAATTACTGGCACTTGAGGTATCCTATCTTAGGCCTCTAGGTTGGCAACGCATCTGCAATTCCCCTGGTTGTAATTTAGACCACGAATGTTAACCATAATATATAGAGACGCGAAGTATAATATTCAACTCAACTGCCACACTTTTGGTTCACAAAGTAGTAATGGTTAGTTTAGTATTAATAACAAATGAGAATTTGCCAAAGTAACAAAATACCCCTGCAATCAGTATACTAAGTACCTTATCATTGTTATAAATACAATTTATATTCAAAAGTCGCAAAACTGCAATCATCAACAGCCAAAGCGCGGGTCCGCAGAACGCTCCCTCACAATAAATACCAACATGAATCCCCTTGATTAGCTTATTCAGCTGCTAATGAATTCGAGAACAAGTTATTTGAATAACTGAACTGTTTGTTTACGACGGACGTTTAATGGTCTACTGTTCTATTATTCTATTAATAACCCCGTCGCTTGTAAGAACCTTATTATTACCATTTGAAAGCTTCATTTACCCGTGCCAAACATGCCTACGCATGCCGTGCCGTGCATTTATTATTTCTTCCTAACTTGTTCTTTCTGTGTATCGAATATGCGTCTCTCTCTCTTTCTCTCTCTCTCTCTCTCTCTCTCTCTCTCTCTCTCTCTCTCTCTGTCCAAAGGGATAAACCACTACAATATTTTTCGAAGAAAGTTGTCATGAAGGCTCACTACATCCTCAACCAACAGACAGCCATGAACCTCTGTCAAGAATTTAGCGACTTACAAGAAGATTTGATTAATAAGAATTATGCAGTTATTTAATCATGCATCATTAAAGAAAAAAAGGAAGAAGATTTATTTATTTGCCAATATGGACAGTGCAGGATAGGCACACAGAATAATAAAAATTATAATGAATAGCGAAAATACAAACTGAAACATATATATGCTCAGAAAAACCAGAAAAAGAGACCAGCGCTGGGAATCGAACCCAGGTCCTCAGCATTCCGTGCTGCGTGCTATACCGCTACACTACCACTGGACAGGAGTACAGACTCCAAAAACCAATCTTAATTAATAGCATTATGCTGAGTGCTATGGAGAGAGCTATGCTTGGTGTTTTTCTACGGAGTCGAATCAGAAATGAGGAGATAGGGTCACTGACATAGCCAAGCGAATTAGCTCGTTGAAGTGGCAATGGGCAGGCCATAAAATATAGCATGGAGACAAGATGGCCGTTGGGGCCGGAGCCACTAACGAGATGGACGGATGACCTGGTTGAAGTCGCGGGTTCACGGTGGATGAAGGCCGTTGCCAACCGATGTGACTGGAAGTCTATGGAGGAGGCCTATGTCCAACAGTGGACGTCCTACGGCTGAGACGATGATGATGATTATGCTGAGTATTGTCATCCAACTCACAAAAACTCGCAAAATTTTATTCAATCTGACCACTGGATCGGGACGAATTGGAGTTCCAGGATTTAACTCAAATAATACACATACTTATAGGTACATGCAATATTTCGATGGCAGCAAGTAAAGAAGACATCACAAATTGCTATTTTACAGGAGAGCGTATTTAGTAAAAAATAATGACTACTTCGAGATTAATGGCGATTAACATGAAATTTTCTATGATGCATTAAAATAATGTTCTTTGTTGATTGTTAACAGATTTTATTTTCTGTACCATTATTTTTATGAAAAATTGTAGATGTCTTTTTTTACATTGAAAGAGCTTAACGTAGAATAAGACATCTGACTGATATCCGTTTATGCGTTGTAATGAAACAAACGCCTATTCCGTATTAAAAATTGTAAGTTATTGTAAAATCTACATTTTGCATACCAAATTACAAGTCGATACAATTAACCGTTAAAGAGTTCCTTCCTTCGGAGACGATCCTGGCTGGACTACCAGGATGTCACTACCAGATTATTGTATTGTCACAAAATTTACATACGTATGCCAAATTTAATCACAAACCGACTACTAAAAGTGGGTCAAATTTAACTTGCAGGATTTGACCTGCACATAGGTAAATAGATACAACAAGATACATTGCAAGCATAACAAAAACTTTTAAAAACGCGAGCTTGGTGGCTACAACAACATTATTTTGGTTTTAAATGTGTCCCAACTCCCATTGAAAATCAGCGTTGTGGCACCACGGCATTATACTGAGTGGCGCCCAATTTATTCTATTCGATGGTCATTTTTGTACTGACTGGGTCTGGGTCAACCAGTTTGTTTCGTGGAGTTTTTTTTTTTCTTAAATCCTATTAAATATCTGATATTTTGAGTTCGACTTTGTATTAGTTTTGTTTGTGATATTTAAGAAACAACAATAAGTCGTATTTATGTATAAAATACATTTTCATTATGTTTTAGGGTTGCGTACCTTACCGTTTCTGAATAAAATACCTGTGAAATACGGACAGATAAAAAAATAGAACCACTCGATAAAACGACTATAAATTCTTCTTATTATTAGCTCTGTGGTTCAAATAGTACAATAACACGAACTAGCATGCAATGCAATGGCTAGATAAATGTGTAATGGTGGTATCGTGTTGCGCGCCACATTAAGGCCTGAAGCATTTAAAATTCGCCGGCGTGGGTAAAAGCATTTTGTGTCATAGATAAAAGTGTTTTTAAGTTTTAGTCACGGTAAATTAAAGGCACACGTTGTTTCAGTGTTTTATTGCTGGCGCCATCGTGAATTGTTGGCTTTTCCGTTTATTCTAGTGGTGATTAATCTTTTATGCCTGTTGTTAACGTAGCTTTTTTATATACATTTATTTCATAATATTGTATTTTATCCGCATTCATTTGAAATGGGATTCTGAGATTTTGATAAGTTCCCGTGGGAATCTCCGGAATTTATTATACTTTACTAACTTTGCAGAAGAACACCAATGCCAAATGTCAGATAAGACTTATCCCCTATTTAACCTTCATCATCGTCGTGTCAGCCGAAAGACGTCCACTGCTGGACATAGGCCTCCCCAAGGCTCTACTCAGACTGGTCTTGTGCTTTCCGCATCCACCGCGATCCCGCGATCTTAACCAGGTCGCCGCTCCATCTTGTTGGAGGCCTACCGACAGCTCGTCTCAGCTCGTCACCATCCATTGATTAAAATCTGACGGATAAGTGATGCCATCTCTGTTTGTTTTGTTCGAATAGACATATAAAACTAATCAAATGGCTGGTGAAACAGCCCACGTAGTGTTGAACATTAGAGTTTTTACTTGCATGATATTCCAAACACAAGCCGGTGGTTAGTTTTTTTACATTCATAAGTGCTTGTTTATAGGCCTAAATTGAATAAAGATATTTTGACTTTGACTTTGACTTTGACAAGAGATAAATGGTTATTTACTATAAAATTGCAGAAAAAAGTCATTTTATGTCGCCTAAGTAGATAACATAAATAAGATTTTTACGAGCATGCATGAGATTATTTTATTTTCGTGTTTTCAGCTATCAAATTTACCTACCAAATTTCATCCGAAACCGCCATTTATTACTAAGGTTTAAAGAGTAAAGTACACATTCACACCCACGGTCACAAGTAAACACACACACACAACATAACCATTTGTAAATTACTAGAATTTCTAATCTGACACCTAACTATATCGGACTAGCGAAAACTGTTTATTTTTTGCGTGTCTAATCAAGTATAAAGCGTGCTTTATGAGGTGTTCACTGATACATAGCTCCGAATAGTGCCGCAACATGTTCCACACTGTGTTTTTCATTCTCGCTAACTAAAGATTAAAATGTTAGGATAAAAAATATTTCCCCTTACTAAGATGTGCCGGAGCAAATGAAACAGAAATGTTTCGGAGTACTTGTTATTTTTAATTAGTTGAAAACTTTACGCGAAGATGAAGACTGGAAAACAGGTATCTATTACAAGTACAGAAAGTAGGCATACCCCATCGAGCGTCAGCGATCTTATAAAACGGGCAAAGCGGGTTTTTTAAAGCCGATATGAAATTAAGGAATTACCTGTACTTATTCTACATGTACCATACATAATAACAATGTGAAAAACATGCACAAACTAACAAAGAGAACACTCAAAATAAATACACAAACTGAGCTAAATTATAAAGACTCGTATTGCGGGAACGATGAACTTTCTGTAGATAGGTATGTTGATCCACATAAAAAAGCGCTTTCCGAGGGTATGCACTTTAAACATTATTTTCATCTAGATAATGCTTAGATAATGCAAATTTTCACATAGTTGAGTTGACAAAGACGTTTTACAAATAGTACCTAACAAATCGATGTTTACAATTATAATCTTAGCTTAAGCATAAACTTGAAATGGACCATTTTCTAAACACTTACACAAAAATATCGCAGCCCTTTTTCCGCGCAAAATCTCTTGACCGCTTCCATTAAACTTGTTCAATTTATTACGAGAAAAAACTTGATCCTCGTCGCACGTCACCCCTCGTTAACCATATTTGAAAAGTTTTGATACTAGCAGCAACTCCCACTGACTAAAAACTGTATTGATTTTAATTTACGACTTAGCTTTCCAACTTTTTGGTAAGAAGTTTGTAAGTGGTTTATATGGGTTCGATTACTCTTAAAAAGTTTATTGTGCCCTTGCCTCTTGGATCGACTGGAAAGTTTTTGCGTTTCTATTGCTTATAGGTTCCGCTTTGGTATGAAATTGGAGCTGCAATAATGGAGAATCCAAACTATATTTGAGCTTCAACTAAAGACCAGAACCGTGTAGTCACAAAAACTAAAACTATTGTTGAAAGCGTGCTTATCACGTTTCAGTTCCTAAAAGCGTGTAGTGTGAATACGTGTTCTTTCGACAATGATTGAAGTCTTAATCAAAAGTGATTCAATGTTAACTAACGTATAGCAAAAAATAAAGTTTTTATTTGCTTTCTACGTTATTAAACAACAGTTTACATTGCTATTCTGTATTAAAACAATATTATAGCTGCTTTTTAACCTAATTTTATGTATTGGAGTCCGTTTTACAGCTGAGCTGAGGGAAAAAGCTTGCCAAGAGCTATTCATTATAAAAAACCTAAATTCTTAATCCGTGCCATATCCGGTTATAGAATATTGGACGGACTTAAAACTCTTCTCGTGAGTGTCATATAAGGTGACCTGTGCCCTTAGTGTAAGTTTTCGGTTACAAAATACGTCTCGATCGCGTTAAAATCTCAATTTGTATGCAAACACGAAGAGCGCCTCTAGCGGAACGTTTGCGATGTTCGTGTTTCCATACAAATTGAGATTTTAACGTGAACGCGATCGAGACGTATTTTGTAACCGAAAACTTACACTAAGGGTACTGATGTGAGAGAGGGCAGCGGCGCTCTCTTTTATCAACTACAAACTCCGGATTCTAGCGCTGCGGTGTGCAAAGCCAGGGGAAACGACCACAATATTTTCAATACTGTCTGATCCTCAGCTAGGAGAACCAGGGGAGCTCCTTTAGCTACAGCTGATACAGAAAACAGGTACACAAAAATAAAATTACAAGGTAAACAACAGGCTACCTTATCACTAAAAAGCGATCTCTTCCTGGCAACCTTTTTTACAGAAAGAAGTAAGTGCTCGATTACAGCAGACAGCAGCAGCAGCTTCAGCATTATTTCGGAATATCAAAACACAACAAAAATACATCTAGGTATCTACATATACTTAAATAACCGTACATAATATAATACACGTCTACAATAAATATAGGCCGAGGAAAAAACAGCTATGTTTATGTGCCTGTGTGTTTCTGTGTGTGTGTGTGTGTGTGTGTGTGTGTGTGTGTGTGTGTGTGTGGGTGTGTGTGTAGTTTTGTTGTCTTTTAAAAAAAGAGGTAAAAAATCTCAAGTCTGTCAGCTGCCATCAATTTTAAACAAACGAGTATGAAATTATCATAACATTTTTATTTCGATTTATTAATCTGTTTAATTATATGAATTAACAAGCACAGGGTACAGTTTCTAACCGTGCTCTTCAGCAATTGGTTATTTTTAAATAACACATTTTTGAAACGCGATTATCACAATAACCTCTCATTATATTTTTTGCTCATTATATTTTTTTGCAAACAGGGAATCCATGGGAATAATAATACTTTTTGTACCAATGCTCAAAGCGATCACTCGAACCAGGAGATAACCAACGCCATCTTGTAGTTCATCCCGTCTAAGTATCGGGCCGTCTCGAGGGAAAAAACGGGTAATTATTCAGGGCAGGGGACATTAATTCCGGGACCTCCGCGGACGTCTAAGCGGGCCGTAAATAAAAACGACGGCGCGGGATAAGCCCGCCGAGCTGTATCGCATGCCTGAAACGGAACAGAGACTAAGGTGCATAGACAAGCTTAGAGTTATAACAATAAGTGTCAATAACCTAACCAATAAAAAGTTGGAAAACCCCCGACATTGAAGTTCAATATCTCCAAAACGGCTGAACCGATTTTGATGAAACATATCTTAGAACCATTGCTAGAAAACCTGCTTTCAAATTAAAAAAACCGCATTCAAATCGGTTCACCCTTTTAAGAGCTACGGTGCCACAGATAGACACACAGACACACATAACAGTCACACTTATAAAACCCCTCTTTTTGCGTTGGGGGTTGAAAAGAAACCAGGTTCGGTCAAGAAAGAACCCAATGGGGATCAACAAAAAAGATTATTGACCCAAGCTCCCCGCTCAACCTAATGGTAGAATGCATGCTCCTCTCCCGACTTTCCAGCAAATGACTGAAGCATAATGAATGGCACATAAGCCCCTCTAAATCTAGATCCCTCTAGCCCTCTCCTAGTAGTAACGCCAAACGTGCAGCTGGGTTTTTTGCCGGTCAGAGTCCGGCTCTCTCTGGGCCCTCTCTTCCCGGTTGTCAAAGTTAAAGCACCTCTTACCAAATTTTGAAACTAGAATCAAGTAAATAAAAGCATGGACCTACGCTTATTCTGGTGTCAGTTAAGTCCATCATTTTGGTCTCTGAATGACTAGAAAATCTTGGTACCTTCGGACTGGTGAACGGAATTGATGAAAATTAAATTCCATCATAACAAATAAAATAACAAACACTCACAGGAGACTGATCGTGTAAGATGGTTATATCATTGTTGTGCCAGTCATCGTCAAACCGAAAACAGTAAAGTTATAATTAAAAAACTGATGGCATTGATATTAACCGTAATAAAAACACATTTTATGTTTATTTCTTTGAATCCTCATGTGGCGATCCTAAAAAAATAAGTATGATTTATGCAGGTTCCAAAGAACCTCAGTCTCTGTTCCGTTTCTTTACCCTCAAGGATGTCGGGATATTTGAGCTTGTTGTGAGATGCAAGTTAAGACGTTGTTAGCTGAACGACTGCATGCAAATTTGAGACAATGAATTGTAAATTACTGTCTGTTTTGTACAGAAAATATTCTAGAACTTATTGTTTGAATAATTTTCTTTGAAGGAAGAAACTGACGGAGAACACAGATGGAAAATAAGCACGATCGCCAATGGCTGAGAATTCGTTCTTGAAACATGAATCACTCCTTTTTTACTAACAGTACCTACTTGGTTATTATGTTGCGGAATTTCAGTTTAACTGCCAGATTACAGTCCAACAAATTGACTGATTCATGTTGGTAGATGAGGCACCTTTTAATAGTCAATTGTATTGTTGTTCCTCGACAAAAGTATAGGATGGCAACATGACCTTAGTTGCACAAAGGTTACCCTACCCTGCCCTGGTACGCAATTTAGATTGTTTGACTGTGCCTAACGACTCATGCGAACGAAACCACTGGAAAAGGCTAGTTAATCAATTGATATGGCAATAAAGTTACTTAATTAAGTAATAAAAAGTCTATCAGTTCATTAGACATATTCCAGCGCTCCAATTGCCATGATTATAATGCGTTTTTCTAAATTTGCAATAAAGAGAATTCAATTTTCCCGCCACCTCCTCATCTCGCTGAATGGACCATTACGAGAGTCCCGTGCAATATACCGACAATTTTCTGAGACGAAAAATTGTCGCCAAGCAATGAAGGGAAATTTGTAAAGATTGAAAACGGGAATTGTAAACATTTCATTTCTTTAACTAGTCAATTATTTTTTGGGAATAAGATTTTTCACTGATCAAAAGTATCAAAAATATTATAACAGTAAACTATGTCTGTCTGTAAGTCGTTATCTCTGAACCGTGGATTGGAATCTCGTTAGGTACACCCAAGATTCCTAGTTTTGCTTTGTTTGGGACTAGGTCAATTTGTAGTCGAAAACTGATCTAGTTATTACGAGTAGTCAGCTAATACAGCAAGCAAAACAAAAACAGTGTTATAAATTTACAATATGGTTCTGTCAGACGATAAAATAAATAAATGTCGCGTTACAACGTCTGGCTTAACATTTCGTATTTTACATAAAATACGATCGTACAGTTGAACGTAATTAGATCGCTGTTCATTTAAAGCTGAGTTTTAAGCGATCGGAAGGCATGACTAGTTAAAATAACCGTTTTAGTGCTCTCGGGCACGCGACGCGCCCGTGCGCCCGCTGACTCGTGTTATTATGACGGTTTTATTAGTTGCTCTATTTGAACTACGAATAAATTATTGCTTCTTTTTTTGTGAATTTTGGAGCCAGTGGGTATCGGTGCTGCAAGCGGTTTTCTTTCTCTATTCATTGCGTATGCTGCCAGGTGACCACTGTGCGGCCAGCGTCTCGGCCGTGCGATGAACAGAGAACACGTTTGCCTACCACTACCCGTAGTAATATTTCGGTGAACACAGGCCACTATAGAATCTCACTATAGTAGGTAAATAACTTTGTTTTGTAATTAAGTAAACCAGGATTACTTATGTCTTAAATCGAGTTTGCCTCGACGTGTTTTGGGCTAATTCGTAGCCACTTCTCTCGGAGCACGCCACGGTGGCTGCTGCAGGCCGCACACAGCGTGCCACCGCGTTAGTGAGTTTCACGGTAGTTTCATGTTCACATTTTTGATTTGTTCATAGCAACGCTTTTTGGATAACATAAAATGTCACAATTACAAGGTTCTGCTGCCATACCGCCGCTTAAAATACGTAAACGTCACGATTTTTGTTCGGTAAAGACCTGACGTTTACAGCACGGCACTGCGATTCCCTATTCTAAGCAGCGGTGTGGAGAGCATGCGATAAAAACGGTGCGCATACGATGCCTCATTGCGATTCCGTATCGTCATCGTCACCATTTTTTACCGTGCCGACGTACCGAAGCCGTGGTGGCCTAGTGGTTTGACCTATCGCCTCTCAAGCAGAGGGTCGTGGGTTCGAACCCCGGCTCGCACCTCTGAGTTTTTCGAAATTCATGTGCGGAATTACATTTGAAATCTACCACGAGCTTTGCGGTGAAGGAAAACATCGTGAGGAAACCTGCACAAACCTGCGAAGCGATTCAATGGTGCGTGCGAAGTTCCCAATCCGCGCTGGGCCCGCGTGGGAACTATGGCCCAAGCCCTCTTGTTCTGAGAGGAGGCCTGTGCCCAGCAGTTGGACGTATATAGGCTGCGATGATAATGATCGCCGTGATGGTGTGGCCGCTCCTTAAGTGAGTATCAGGAACATGTTATCTCGACTAACACCAGAAAAAGCTTAAATCGACAAAGTTTACCAAAGCAAAAGCCAAATATGTCGCAAGCTACACCTCGTAAGTTTAGCCGCCGTAAACGCTCCTTGATAAGCTTACAACACGCTGTTAACTGCTCGCTAAACCCTAAACATGCAACTTAGCTTCAGTGAGTAGCTAAACAATGGTGGCTGAAACTGGAACCCTGTGGCACACTTCAAACCTTGTTTGAAGCGAACTAAAATAGCAATTAGGGCGCAAGTGTGTAGTTTAAAACGTCGTAGCGACATAATCGACTTTTAGTGTGTCACATGCAAATGGTGCCTAGTAAAAAACATTTTTAGCCGACTTTAAAAAGTGGATTGTCCCAATTTGGTTGCGTTTTTGTTAGCTCGAAACTCTGTCATTTGAACCAACTGGCTTTCGCCCGCAACTTTGTCTGCCAATAATTCGTTAATCTTATCACTATCCCGCGGGAGCTATGCAATTTTTTGGGATAAAAACTATCCTTTGTCCTTCTCCACGCTAAACTTCTTTTAATTACTCAAGTTCTATAACTATTAAACTATCTGAAGCTTATTTATAAACGTTACAGGCAACAGCAAAAATTAAGTCGCTATTAGTAGTCTAGTCGGCCTACGTAGCCTATACCTCCTAACGCCCAAGTCAATTTATTCACTCACTTCACTTCTGAGACAGTTCAATGTCAAATTACTTATAAGTCCTTTATAAAGGACTGGGCGTTAGGAGGAAATATTAATAATAATAATTCGTTTTATTGCAGGCATTAAAAGATACTTAAGAAATTCATTTAGTACAATAGTACATACATAAGTCATTAAAACAACATATTTTATAAAAATAGAAAAAAAAGAACAGTACTTACAAAAAATTTACTACAGTAGAGTATACGTCTGTTCAATACGTCTCGTCAACAACAGCATCATTAAAAAAAAGTCAGACAGAAGCCCAGCAGGGCTACTACGAAACTCGAAACTTGAAGTTCGTGTCGTGCGGTCCCTCTCGCTCTCGTATTAAATAGTATAAGTATCAGAGGAACCGCACGTCACGAACTTCGAGTTTCGTACTAGCCCTGCAGTTGCCATCCCAGCCAACGCCTTTATTTAAAAACTTTTTCGTTTTTAAAAATCTTAGATTGGGTCACTCAATCAACAAAATAAAGTTGATAATGGAACTCCTCTTGTCATCTAGTCTACTATTTACTTAGTCAGTTGTCACGTTATGAATAAGAGCCAGAGGCCGGAATGCCTTATTGCCTAACGTTTCTGAAGCTCGTGATCGCAATCAAATGACAGATTTCGCATACAAAAACTGTCACTTGATAGCGATCGTGAGCGCCAGAAACGCTAGACAATACGGCCTCTGGTTGTCAACTCGTCACCAACTGAATTCCCCAATCCGTAGCAACGATCCAGCGAGACCCACAAATCTCGCGGGCCTCGTGGGCGTCTGTTAACGTATCGAAGTGAATTAATTCTGCTCGGAGACAACGCGGGAATTAAAAATGCCAATGAAGTAAATTGCGATGTCAATCAGCCAGCGCCGAGTCACTGTAGCGATCAATCTTCACTTGGCTTAGATGCGAGCGAGGGTAGATGGGGCGCAGCGAATTTACACATCAGTTTGCAATACAGAAATCTTAGTAAATTTTTGTTATAAGGACCTAATATAAGTAGAAATGATTTAAAGAAAAATTAAATGAAATGAAAGAGAGAGAGAGAGAGAGATTTATTTACACATATGAAATGATTTATTTATTTGCTGGAAAATATCACGCAAAGTCTTAATCTAAATAATATATCTAATGTCAATTATATCAATTAAATAAAATTTAATTAAACTAAATAATGTCAAATGAAATAAAACTATTACCCAATCGCAAATCAAATACAATCCTAGTCTATTCATACAATTTATCAAAATATTCTTTAAGACTGTAAAATCGTCGTGTAAACAAAAAATATTTAATTTCTTAGAAAATTTATTTACGTTGTTACATTGCTTTATGTCTTCTGTAGCAAACTCCTTGGAGTTTTGTACTTTTTGGTGTATTTTTTGTAAAGTTCTTTTTTTGTATATTTTTCTTTTATGTGTTACTTGTCATTATTGCTTTGTGTTGTGTGGTTGTGTTTTCAGGTCAAAATATTATATTTCTATTTTATCATATTTTTTCGTTTGCTTTTTATTATTACAGTCCACTCATACGTTTCATCTTCATTCAAACAATTACATATTTTTATTCTATTATATTCAATACTCCTTTTAAACTGTACATAGTTCCTAGAATTAGGTAGCTGTAGCTTTAAAAAAATTAAAAACACGCTTTAATCGCTAACCTGCATGACTGAAGCTCGTAAAGCTCTTGGTATATTTATTTTCGAATGTGATGGAAACATGAATTTCAGAAACTCAGAGATGTGTGCTCGGGTAAACCCACGAAGATTCTGGTATCTTTGCTTGAGAGGCGACAAGCCTTTTTCCAAATTTTTTTTTTTACTAATTGCTCAATCAAAGGTCAACATTGTTAGAAATGAGCCTGACATAGCCAAAAGCTAACTAGAAGTTAAGATTTTAGTTTTTAAGATCAAAAATCTATAAATATTTTTGAAGTCTGCTACAGCGCTATCACACCGATTCAATAAAACTTAGCCTAAATTCTAATAATATCTTCTTCGACTACTTCTGAGTATCCAACTAATATTAGACATATGCTGGCATTGTATTCTCTCTAAGCATGTCGAAGCTGGCAAGAGGGTTAGGATGTTTAGAACAAACATTAGCTCAGACTCCCGCAGTTCAATTTAATTAATGGCATCTTAAACCATAATTTCCTAATAATATCATAATTGCCTTATACGTACTCGCAACACTCGACAAGTGATTTATGAAATATTTCTATCTAAAGATATCTTGCATAATTTTATGAATGTCTGTCTGTCTGTCTGCGGCATTGCAGCTCTCAAACGGATGGACCGATTTCGTTGCGGTTTTTTTACGTGAAAGTGAATTTCCTTGCAGCGTTTCTTAGTTATGTTTTATTAAAATTGATTCAGCTGTTTTTGAGACATTGAAAATTTACCTCTTCTATAGAGAGGGCTTGGGCTGTAGTTCCCACGTGGTCCCAGTACGGAGTGAGAACTTCACGCACTCCATTGAATTGCTTCGCTGGTCCGTGCAGGTTTCCTCACGATGTTTTCCTTCACCGTAAAGCTCGCGGTAAATTTCAAATGTAATTGCTCACATGAACTTCGAAAAACTCAGAGGACGAGCCGGACGTCTTCGTTGTGTAACTATAAATAAGTATGGACGAGATTCTACCAACGCAAATTCACTAAAACGTTGGAAAACCGTATCGGTATCTATTCTTCAATACATCGAAGCTGCTAAGACTCTGAGCAGTCTTTTAAGAGAAATAAATTGCTTTTGCGTCACATACTTAAAGAGATAAAGTTACCAAAAGGATATGACGGGCGTTTTGTTCAATGTGATAAGAAAATAATAAAATTCTATTTACTAACAAAAATATACAAAGCGGTTCAATATTGATGGTGAAAGCGCATTATTATGATTTTTAACCGCCGACGCAAAAAGAGGCGTTATAAGTTTGACCGCTATGTGTGTCTGTCTGTCTGTCTGTCTGTGGCACCGTAGCTCTTTGAATGAAGTTTTTTTTTAATTTGAAACCTGGTTTTCTAGTAATGGTATTTAGACATGTTTCATCAAAATCGGTTCAGCCGTTGTTGAGACATTGAAATTTGAAGTGACAAAGTCAGGGGTTTTCCAACTTTTAGTTGGTTAGGTTACACTCGTAGTTAATGTCGTTCCACTTTCCATCGCTCCGTTGTTCGTATGCCACAGGTCTGCAGGGCTACTACGAAACTCGAAACTTGAAGTTCGTGGCGTACCGTCCCTCTCGCTCTCGTATTAAATAGTATAAGTGTCAAAGGGACCGCACGACACGAACTTCGAGTTTCGAGTTTCGTAGTAGCCCTGAAATCGTAATACATAAACGCCTGGTATTTACGCATAATGGATATTTCTGTTGACGCTACGACAACAAGATAATAATCAAAGAAAATAAAATTAAAAATTAAGAGTTTTCAAACCAATACAAAAAATTGGCTATCGGAGAGGCCCACGTCCAATAGTGGACGTCCTACGGCTGATTTTTTTTTTTTTTTTTTAACTGGATGGCAAACGAGCAAGTGGGTCTCCTGGTGGTAAAAGATCACCACCGCCCATAGACACATGCAACACCAGGGGGATTGCAGATGCGTTGCCAACCTAGAGGCCTAACATGGGATACCTCAAGTGCCAGTAATTTCACCGGCTGTCTTACTCTCCACGCCGAAACACAACAGTGCAAGGACTGCTGCTTCACAGCAGGATTAGCGAGCAAGATGGCGATTATGATGATAATGATGATGATCATCATCATCACCCCAGCCTATTTACGTCTCAAGGCTGGGCACAGGCCTGCTCTTAGAATTAGAGGGCTTGGCCCGTAGTTCCCACGCGGGCCCAGTGCGGATTGGGAACTACACACATAGGATTGAATTACTTCACAAAAGTAAAGCTTGTGGTAAATTTTAAATGTAATTTCGCACATGATTTTCAAAAAACTCAGAGGTGCGGGCCGGGGTTTGAACCCACGAACCTCTGCTTGAGAGGCCATAGGTCCAAACCACTAGGCCACTTCGGTTTCGTGAATGATGATGATGATGATAAAAAAACACTGCGTACGTTTTGTGTTATCTGCTAACACTGGATTTTTATAGATTACTGCCTTTTACGGGCTGTATTTTCACATACCTACAAATCTGTACGGAACCCTCGGTGCGCGAGTCTGACTTGTACTCGATCTGTCGTTTTGTTCCAGCACCTGTCACAACATATGTGTGACTACTGACTACACAAAACATCTTTAGACAATCTCAATAATAATGACTGAAAGAATTTCTTTGCTCACCAGCGACCTTATATGATAGCTAAGTTTATGCAAGATATGCGTGTTCATGCAGTTCCTCCACCTCCACACTATAAGCACACACAAGCCCATCTATCACCACCACAACACTACACTGACGCGTTTCGAACTCAACTAGAGCTCATCTTCAGAGCAACACAACCGTACACCATGCTACCGATGTTAGAACATATTTTGCATAAACTTAGCTATCATAAGGTCGCGAGTGAGCATAGAAATTATTTTAGTTCATTGATACATGATACCTGCCCTGAACACGGCAGACAAACAAGAATCCAGCGTACTCATCTGAACTCTTTAATATTGTCCAGGCAAGCAATTTAGCACCGCCGATAAAGTTCTTTGTGAGAATTATTAGGGTTATCAATCGCGGCGTGGCACCAGGTGGCGCTGTGATCGACTGTCGAGCGACGGTGATGAAACGAAGCTCCCAGCCAACACGCTCACTGCAGTCAAATAGAGAACCATCAGCCAAGTCATGAAAATATGCATAATTGAAATAATAATTTGCTTACAAATTGTTTTCTGTATCAGAAATGTATGATAATACATTATGTTATTAAGTTTGTCGCATACATAGCAAAATAATGGTGGAGCAGTAATTATGGTGTACATAAGTACAATTGTAGTGATGTGTTCAATTGTAATTGTGTTGTAGACATTCTCGTGTTATTCTTGTGAGATTTAAGTCGTGCTGTTGTTTACATTATTTAATTTTATCTAACTAATAAATAAATATAAACGAAAGAATCCTCCCTAAGGAGTCCTTAAGGACTAATAGGAAACCATATCACTATCATAATATTGATCAACTTTAATGGCAATTGTGGCAAAATGCCAAAAAAACTGGCTATTTAGTGCCAGTTGTCGTTGATTTACATATATATGTATTTTTGATATTTTGTAGGTAATTGTGATGGAAACTAAACAGGCGTAACGGTCGAGGTCCAAGATAATCTTTACACTCTAATACCTTATCTCTGTTCATGATTAAACTTTTGTATACATTTTAAAAAATCATTTAGGTATTAAAGTGTAAAGAGATACCTCGACTGTACCAAATTCGGGCAAAAATCGGGCAACAGCTGGAGTAAATTTTCAATTACCTACTATATTTGTTTGACTTGCGCGGCAGACACAAACGAGGCAAGCCAATATAATATAACTAAATATAACTGGTAACTGTTTGAACACCAATACTTATGAAATAGCAAACTAATTATAAAGGGTAAAAGAATCCCTACAGGGACTCAAATATTGCTCCAAAATGGGCAACTTAAAAATAACCTCAAGTTGGGTAAAGCAATAATTAAAGTCAGGTTGTCGCTTCATCTCTCAATATTTGGCTATGCAAAACGCGGCTTCTTATGAGGCATAAAAAATAAAGAATCTGTAGATTTTTTGAGGTGCAGGTGGTAGAATATCTAGGACAGATCTAGGTGGTAGAGGCACTAGAGGCCTAAATCCATCAGTGGACGTCTTTCTGTTGACGATGGCGAGAGTTCTGCAGACTAATTAAGTTCGCTAAACTTAAATGGAACTGGGCTGGTCGTATCTGCTGAACGCACCCACTACGATGGATCCAAATCTCTAGCCATTCGATTCCGTGGGATGGCCATCGATTTAAAAGTAGACTGAAAAGGAGATGGCAGACGATTTGGATGAATATGAAATCAAATGGCAGGTATATGCCCTGGAGAAAGATGAGTGGTGGATAACAGCAAGCAAACTTGACTCCGATTAACTCTTTGGCTTCATTCCACCTGCCAAGTTTACCACCGTAATGCTTGACGTAAAAGTGGTGTCCGACACCACCTCGATGGATGGTGCTTCTCCATTGTGGTGTTTAAGTCAAAATTTACAAAATTTGGAATGGTAGGTATACTGGTTTCACCAACACGCTGCAACTTGGATGCCTTTAAAAAAAAGAGTGTGCCTAATGTGTTTTCCAAATAGTGTGGTGTCCGTGGGTGACGATCATTAATTACCATCAGATAATTTTATTATTCATATAATGTTAATTGGCTTAACGATGAGTTGGAATAAAAATAATTATCTTCATCTAAGCACATAATATGTGTTTTTGAGAGATTATAAAATCGAATTCGATGTTTTGTTATGCAATAGCAACAATAACTGTTTTACAGATAAAACATTTTTTTTTACCTAAATGCTGCGCGGGTCGTAATTTCCGAATTTCAAACGCATTATAGTTTTATGAGATATTTTATGTTTGTAGATAAAGTATTGAATTAACTGTTGAACTGTTGTCTTCATCGTAATAAAAGTTGTCTAGCGCATATTTCATGGCCTCATCTCTTACTTTGATTGAAGCAAAGAAACAAAAGACAGGCAATTTATTATGAGCACCAGAGTCAAGAGTAATGAAGGATTCCCAAATATTTCAACCTCGAAGTTTAATAGGGCTCGGCAACTCGTTTGTAATGCTCTTTAATAATATGCCCATTGTTTCGTGGCTATTATTATTTGGTTAATAAAATCCAGATTGTAAAAGTTCTGCAACCACCATGAATATGAATGTTATTTGGTTTTCATTCGCTAAATGTCGCTATGACGACTCAATAGTGAATCGTGATATAATTACTATTAACAGTAGACTAGTTAACATAAGACTTTAATATTAAGAGACTTTATAAATCTCTTTTTTTATACGATTGAAGCATTCTACACTTCCACTGAACGTAGATATAGTTAAGATGTTTTGTTTCCTAACTAAGGGACCTCATACATCCCTGTAATTTTTTAAGTGGGTATTTTTTCGTTTTTATATTACAATTTGTATGTATTTTATTTATAATTATATGTTTATATATATATATTGTTTTGTTTCGAAAAAAATACTTTCTTGATTGGTTTTTGGAGTTTTTTTGTATTTTTTATTTTAACTCCGAATTTGTTACTTTTAAGGTCATCCCGTGAAATCCAACGAAAATACAAACTGAAACCAAATTTTTTGAGGCGCATTCTTCTTGGCAATCAAATGATGATCTTTCCGAAAGCGCTGGTAGTTTAAAAAATGAAATGTAAATGAAAGAGCCCTTCGCGGCCTGCTTTATTCTGTAAAACCAACGTTTTGATTTTATTTCATATTACGACTATTTTCTTCACGACGACCAGCCGAGCTAAATCCACGAACCAAACAAAAAGATGTACGGTCAAAGACAGCTATCTGTATCAATTGCTGAAATACTTCTAAATAATTTTAAGACGCCTTGTACCTATTCATTATTACCTACTCACAAATAAAGTGATAAAAAGAAGCTATCTGAATAATACAGTCTGAATTCAAGTGTAATCGTGACCAGGCCATTGCAATGCGGTGGAGAGGTCTTCCTCCATTTGCATGCAAATTGAACAAGTTATATTACAAAAGACAATTATTATACAGTTGCAAGGAGTACATCTGAAGAAAGAATTTGCAAAACTTTGCCCGAACTAAAACGTTACTCGGCAATAGAACGTCTGCGCGACGTTTTCTATGTATTAAGTGTCCTTTTAGATACAGATAACACATGAAATCTAAGTGTTGTGCTACGTTTTCAGTTTATTACGTACAGTACAGATCTGGTCTCTACTATACTCCGTTTATTTTAACATTTGAAACTTAACGGTAAAATTTGCACACGTTTTTAAATGAAACAACGAAACTATTTAAAATTGTGTTAACTTCTATAACAAAAACATACTAAATACCGCTAGTAAATGTACATGTAGGTATGTTCGAATACCGAGGAACGTAGGTATATACAATTTTACCG
>NC_133475.1:18283489-18310121 GCF_025370935.1 Choristoneura fumiferana | reverse complement strand
ATCCCTACAGGGACTCAAATATTGCTCCAAAATGGGCAACTTAAAAATAACCTCAAGTTGGGTAAAGCAATAATTAAAGTCAGGTTGTCGCTTCATCTCTCAATATTTGGCTATGCAAAACGCGGCTTCTCAATGAGGCATAAAAATTAAAGAATCTTTAGATACAGGAACAGATCTAGGTGGTAGAGGCACTAGAGGCCTAAATCCATCAGTGGACGTCTTTCTGTTGACGATGGCGAGAGTTCTGCAGACTAATTAAGTTCGCTAAACTTAAATGGAACTGGGCTGGTCGTATCTGCTGAACGCACCCACTACGATGGATCCAAATCTCTAGCCATTCGATTCCGTGGGATGGCCATCGATTTAAAAGTAGACTGAAAAGGAGATGGCAGACGATTTGGATGAATATGAAATCAAATGGCAGGTATATGCCCTGGAGAAAGATGAGTGGTGGATAACAGCAAGCAAACTTGACTCCGATTAACTCTTTGGCTTCATTCCACCTGCCAAGTTTACCACCGTAATGCTTGACGTAAAAGTGGTGTCCGACACCACCTGAATGGATGTTGCTTCTCCATTGTGGTGTTTAAGTCATCTTTTTTGCCTCGTTCGTACAAATTTGGAATGGTAGGTATACTGGTTTCACCAACACGCTGCAACTTGGATGCCTTTAAAAAAAAGAGTGTGCCTAATGTGTTTTCCAAATAGTGTGGTGTCCGTGGGTGACGATCATTAATTACCATCAGATAATTTTATTATTCATATAATGTTAATTGGCTTAACGATGAGTTGGAATAAAAATAATTATCTTCATCTAAGCACATAATATGTGTTTTTGAGAGATTATAAAATCGAATTCGATGTTATTGTTATGCAATAGCCAATAATAACTTTTTACAGATATTTTTTTTTTTTACCTAAATGCTGCGCGGGTCATAATTTCCGAATTTCAAACGCATTATAGTTTTATGAGATATGTTTGTAGATAAAGTATTGAATTAACTGTTGAACTGTTGTCTTCATCGTAATAAAAGTTGTCTAGCGCATATTTCATGGCCTCATCTCTTACTTTGATTGAAGCAAAGAAACAAAAGACAGGCAATTTATTATGAGCACCAGAGTCAAGAGTAATGAAGGATTCCCAAATATTTCAACCTCGAAGTTTAATAGGGCTCGGCAACTCGTTTGTAATGCTCTTTAATAATATGCCCATTGTTTCGTGGCTATTATTATTTGGTTAATAAAATCCAGATTGTAAAAGTTCTGCAACCACCATGAATATGAATGTTATTTGGTTTTCATTCGCTAAATGTCGCTATGACGACTCAATAGTGAATCGTGATATAATTATTACTATTAACAGTAGACTAGTTAACATAAGACTTTAATATTAAGAGACTTTATAAATCTCTTTTTTTATACGATGGAAGCATTCTACACTTCCACTGAACGTAGATATAGTTAAGATGTTTTGTTTCCTAACTAAGGGACCTCATACATCCCTGTAATTTTTTAAGTGGGTATTTTTTCGTTTTTATATTACAATTTGTATGTATTTTATTTATAATTATATTGTTTTGTTTCGAAAAAAATACTTTCTTGATTGGTTTTTGGAGTGTTTTTGTATTTTTTTATTTTCACTCCGAATTTGTTACTTTTAAGGTCATCCCGTGAAATCCAACGAAAATACAAACTGAAACCAAATTTTTTGAGGCGCATTCTTCTTGGCAATCAAATGATGATCTTTCCGAAAGCGCTGGTAGTTTAAAAAATAATATATAAATAAAAGAGCCCTTTGCGGCTTGCTTACAGAATTAATCAACGTTTTGATTTTATTTCATACTAGCTTTTGCCCGCGACTTCGTCCGCGTGGAACAGTAACTTTGGGAAGTATTTAATTTATTTAGGATACCTATTTTGCCAATAATTAGCACATAGAAACTTCTACGGTTTACTGAAAATAATGTATTTTAAAACATTGCTATAAATATACCTAAACTTTTTTTTGTTTTTTCATCCATCCATTCATCCATGTTCTTTGGTAAAACATAAATATTTTGCGGGAAGCCACATTTTAGCAATACGACGTGTATTCTACCCTGCCAACATAAAATGGCTACTTAATTCTTCATAGTGAACTCTTGACACCTAACGTCCTTTATTGTAAGTTAGAAGGGTAGGATTATAATTAAGACGGCATTTTTACTAAGCATAGCTACACATATTTCCGATAAATATACGTATTAGTAATTTTGTTTGGAATTCCTTAAGAAATTTCATCCCTATATTTTCAAGTAAATAGGTCGAAATTTGAAAAAAAGCCGGAACAAATGTTTTTTAGGGTTCCGCAGCTCAAGAAGAAAAAATGGAACCCTTATAGGATCACTTTCAAAAGTCAAGGCAATTAAAAGCTACAGTCATTAAAAAGGTGTTTCCATGTAAATCGCCTTAACAGAAAAAGTAATAGGGTACTTCCGGCTGTCCTGGAAACTTGGAATTTTGCATAAAGGTAGCTCTTATATAGCTCAATAAATAAGAAAAATCTGAAAATTATAATTTTTCATGTCTGACTGTCTATGTCAATAGGCCATCTAAAATGACCCCACATTGCGTACATTTTGCTTGAGCTTAGAAGGCTCTACTAACACTGCATCATCCCCTCTGCTAACATCACCTCAAAGGTAAAATTTTCAAAATCGCTTGAACAAATATCCATTTATTGCTTATAAGTGCCCAAATGCCAAGTTTCATAAAGAACTATCGATTTATCTTCGACAATGACGATCTTCGATATAAAGTTTCACCTCTATTTCACCCCCTCACAGGAAAAATTATAAAAAACGCGCGAATAAATATCTTTTTATCTCTTATCCCGTGCCCAAATGCCAAGTTTCATGAAGAACCATCGATTTATCTTCGACAACGACGATCTTCCATATAAAGTTTCATCCCCTATTTCACCCCCTCACAGGAAGAATTAAAAAAAACGCGCTAACAAATATATATTTACTTCTTATCACGTGCCGAAATGGCAAGTTTAAGAAAGATTCATCGCTTTATCTTCGATAATGACTACCTTCCATATAAATTTCATCCCCTATTTCACCCCTCACAGGTAAAATTTTCAAAAAGCTCAAAAAAATATCGATTTATTTCTTATTAAGTGCCTACAAGCCAAGTTTCATGGTTTTATCTTCGACAACGACGAACTTCCACCCTATTAACTTTCATCCCCTATTTCAACCCCTTAAAGCCTCTTTTTCGCGATAAAAGATAGCCTATGTTCTTTCCCAAGGTCTATTCTATGTCTGTACCAAATTTCATCAAAATCGGCTCAGCGGTTTAGGCGTGAAAGCGTAACAGACAGACAGACAGACAGACAGACAGAGTTACTTTTCGCATTTATAATATTAGTATGGATAGTATGGATTAGAACTATTTTATTTACGACGACCAGCCGAGCTACAATCCACGAACCAAACAAAAAAGATGTACGGTCAAAGACAGCTATCTGTATCAATTGCTGAAATACTTCTAAATAATTTTAAGACGCCTTGTACCTATTCATTATTACCTACTCACAAATAAAGTGATAAAAAGAAGCTATCTGAATAATACAGTCTGAATTCAAGTGTAATCGTGACCAGGCCATTGCAATGCGGTGGAGAGGTCTTCCTCAATTTGCATGCAAATTGAACAAGTTATATTACAAAAGACAATTATTATACATACAGTTGCAAGGAGTACATCTGAAGAAAGAATTTGCAAAACTTTGCCCGAACTAAAACGTTACTCGGCAATAGAACGTCTGCGCGACGTTTTCTATGTATTAAGTGTCCTTTTAGATACAGATAACACATGAAATCTAAGTGTTGTGCTACGTTTTCAGTTTATTACGTACAGTACAGATCTGGTCTCTACTATACTCCGTTTATTTTAACATTTGAAACTTAACGGTAAAATTTGCACACGTTTTTAAATGAAACAACGAAACTATTTAAAATTGTGTTAACTTCTATAACAAAAACATACTAAATACCGCTAGTAAATGTACATGTAGGTATGTTCGAAATACCGAGGAACGTATATTACAATTTTACCGTTAATTCAAACCTAAAATTAAATGGAGTATACGCTATTTTGAACTGAACTATTTTGATAGTTCTCGGGATCTTATGTACGTAAATTCTTAATTGCAAATAATAATTTTAAAACAAAATTACAGGTAGGTACATAGGTCCACAAAAAGAAGTACACGGCAACTGTCAATGTGCCTGACAGCGGCATCTACACAATGATACGCAAATTACGTGGGTTATTGATGATTTAAAGAAATGTCATCGATTTTTTGTAGCAAATCAATAAACCAAGTAGTTCTTTAGGGAGCTAACAGAGGGCGCTTAGGTAAACCAACTTTTTGGGATCAATTTTTATTGTAATTACTTTCCAAATATACAACGAACAAATCAGACCTCTCGTATTTTAAATTCCCTGGCATCACTCCATCCACGAGCCGACAGCAACTTTATCCCTAATAAAAGATTGGATAGATAGATACCTACTACAAACACAGACAATCAAGATTACACAAACAAAACATCACTGCAAACATAAAAGTAAACATTTCATATTGATTGTGCGTGTGGAGCCGTGGTGGCAGAGTGGTTTGACCTATGGCCTATCAAGCAGAGGATCGTGGGTTCAAAACCCGGCTCGCACCTCTGAGTTTTTCGAAATTCATGTGCGGAATTACATTTGAAATTTACCACAAGCTTCACGGTGAAGGAATACATCGTGAGGAAACCTGCACGACAAACCTGCGAAGTAATTCAACGGTGTGTGTGTGAAGTTCTCAATCCGCACTGGGTCCGCGTGGGCCCTCGTGGGGCAGTAGCCCAAGCCCTCTCATTCCGAGAGGAGGCCTGTGCCCTGCAGTGGGACGTATATAGGCTGGGATGATGATTGATTGTGAGTGCTGCAGTAGTGCAAAAGGGCCATGGCTCAGTGATGAACATTACTCATACGATCAAAACACGGATGTTCCGTAACAAACCAGAGGACCAAGAACAAAATATTACTTACAGCTTAAACACAAATATATGTAGTATATAAACAAATCAAACAGTGCTAAGCAAAATAGCTACGTCTCTCTTTTTCTCTTACAAAAATTTCTAATATGTAAAGGTCTTGAGAAAAATGTCTGAACAGATAATCTAACGGCCCACGACACACCCATAAGTTAGGATGGAATTATTTTCGGGTGCCTCATCTTAAAGATAAACATTGAAATCGACAACAAAAGTGACTGGACCCATTTCAAACCTCACCATCAAGATAACGTTGAGCGCACCTAAAGTTGTGTCGTCCCAACTCGTGATATTTTCGTCCACGTTTTGCACCCTTTAGGTGTCAATTTTCATTTTTTCACACCCTTTTTAGAGTGGGCCTCGCCGCCGAGGGAAATGTATCCCATCCGGTCCATCGTGAGTGATATTGCGAGACATCGAAGACACAAATTGGCGTAAACGCGTCAGCACGAGCTTGGACAAGGGTTTTATAAGGGTGCGTTTGCGCGGAGATGGGCGAAGTGTAGTGGAATCGTTATGGAGTGATGCAGTCGTTTACTGTTGAGTACCTACTAAGATTATTGGTAGGTTCCCTAATACCTTTTAGTACTATAAAATCTACTATGTCCGTCCGATTACAGGATCAGAGCACGAAGCCTATTCCTCTGCAGCGGGGAGTCAGACAAGGAGATGTGATCTCTCCGAAACTGTTCACCGCTGCATTGGAGGATGCTTTTAAGGTTTTGGACTGGAAGGACGAGGCATCAACATTAATGGCGAGTACTCACTCATCTTCGATTCGCCGACGACATTGTAGTCATGGCTGAGACCATGGAGGACCTCGGTGCTATGCTCGCTGACCTCAGTAGAGTTTCGACCGAGTTGGCCTGAAAATGAACATGGACAAGACGAAAGTCATGTCTAATGTCCATGTTGTACCAACTCCCGTAATAGTCGGAGACTCTGCGCTCGTTTAATACACGCTTATGCTTGAGTTTAATACATTTAATATGTATTTAAATACGTACGAGTATTTATTACCTAGATTTTTTTTTATATGACTAGATGGCAAATGAGCAAGTGGGTCTCCAGATGGTAAGAGATCACCACCGCCCATAAAGTCACGTAAGTAACATAAGTCATGTCTAATGTCCATTTGTACCAACTCCCGTAATAGTCGGAGACTCTGCGCTCGAAGTTGTTGACGACTATGTATACCTGGGACAAACGGTCCAGTTAGGTAGGTCCAACTTGAGAAAGAGATCACTCGTCGAATCCGACTCGGCTGGGCAGCGTTCGGGAAGCTTCGCAGTGTCTTTTCGTCCAATTACCGCAGTGTTTGAAGTCAAAAGTCTTTGACCAGTGTGTGTTGCCAGTGTGATGACATACGGATCTGAGACGTGGCGCTAACGATGGGCCTCATGAGAAAACTCAAAGTCACTCAGAGGGCTATGGAGAGGGCTATGCTCGGGGTTTCTCTGCGGGATAGAATTAGAAATGATGATATCCGCAGTAGAACTAAGGTTACCGACATAGCCCGAAGAATTGCGAAACTAAAGTGGCAGTGGGCGGGGCACATTGCTCGCAGGACGGATGGCCGATGGGGCCAGAAGGTTCTCGAATGGCGTCCGCGGACCGGGAGACGAGCTGTCGGTAGGCCTCCAACAAGATGGAGCGACGACTTGGTTAAGATCGCGGGATCGCGGTGGATGCGGAAAGCACAAGACCGGTCTGAGTGGAGAGCCTTGGGGAGCCTATGTCCAGCAGTGGACGTCTTTCGGCTGACATGATGATGACTATAAAATCAAATTTTAATTAGGTACTGTGTGCCTATCCCGCGAGAATTATGCATTTTTTTTAATAAAACTATCCTATTATGTCATTCCCAGGGTCTTTAACTATCTCCATGTGATTGTTTATTATTTTATCTAAATCAGTTCAGCAGTTTTAAGCGTGATGAGGTAACAGACAGACAAAGTTACTTTCAAATTTATAATATTTATCTGCTTGTTTTTGTCCACGATTCCACTTGCAAATAATTAATTTATAGCTATTATTTTTTCCGAGATGAAAGCTATCATGTCTTTTCTTGGGACTCCAAATCCTCATCTAAATCGATTCAGCGGCTTAAGGAATTTACTGAATTCCCGTGATAGTTCCCAAAAATTACATCGTGATCTTTATTTTCGTTTAAGCCCACCACCAACACACACACTAGGTTATAACCGACGGTTATGCCTCCACAGTTCATTTGTGCAGGCATAACCAAGAATATCATTTTGCATATTTAAAATTTTATTTGCGCAGGCAAGGAGTCATACTCGTATTATACACACGTTCAGTTAATCCTGCACACATGAACTGTTCATAAAACTTATAACATAGCGTGTTTGGCCGGCTTCACAAAGAATACTCGGACAAATAACGAAATCACAAAATTTCACGCATTAACGAGAGTGAAGCCACGAATAAAGGCTAGTTTAAAATAAATTACAACATGTTTGGAGCATAACGAAAACATCGCTCGAACGACCTTTGCGCGATTGCCAGACTTGAAGTCAGCGAACGCCAAACCAAATTGCGACTTTGATTAAATCGCATAAAGCAGCATGTCATGACATTGTTATACATAATTCCACATTCGCTGAGGGAGCAATTTCATTTATAAAATACATCGGTAGTGCGCGGGATGTATTATGGTAATTCGGTGCAGCGAGTCAGGCGGGCTCGTCTTAGGCTAGGACAGAAGGGACGTCGCATAGACGACAGCGCCTCTGATGCCTGTATGATAAAACACAACCGTCAAAAATATGTCAAACTTTGACTTGGAGAAATTTATCTGTCTTTCAACTGTCTGGCTTTCTCGGAAAGAGCGTTGCCGTGTTTGCATGGAAAAGCGGCCCTTTCACCAAACGTTCACTGTATTTTTTTTAATAAGAGCCCTCATGACAAGTATAATTTCCTGTAAGTCTCAGCTTCCTATCTTTGTTATTTTCTGATATGATTTTTTTTAACTTTTCACAATTATGTTTTTTTCCTCATTGGCAAAATGCGAGCTACGTAATCTTTTAGTACAGTAATTTCAGTATGTATAGAGACTCACATATTCTTTAAAAAAAACTTGGATAAATGTAGGAAATAAAACTTCAGTATTTTTTTTCTTGCTTTCTAGAAGAGCGACACCAAGAGTTTTTTGTTAGGTATTTGCTCACAGAAAGGCCTACAATATTTTTTTTTTTCAAAATAATCCAGTTGGTACTTCATACTAGAAAATGGAAAAATAAAGGATATATGGTGTACCCATACAAGATAATTTAGTCGCAAAAGAGATTATGCACATTGCAACCTCTTTATCATTAACGTTATAGGTAATAAGTACCAACTGGATTATTTTGAAAAAAATATATATTGTAGGCCTTTATATAAGCAATTACCTAACAAAAAACTGTTGGTGTCGCTCTTCTAAAAAGCAAGAAAAAAAATACTGAAGTTTTATTTCCTACATTCATCCAAGTTTTTTTTTGTGAAAAATACTATATTATTTAAAGAATACGTGAGTCTCTATACATAAATTACTGTACTAAAAGATTACGTAGCTCGCATTAGCCAATGAGGAAAAAAGAACATTTTTGTGAAAAGTAAAAAAAAAAAAACATATCTCAGAAAATAACAAAGATAGGAAGCTGAAACTTACAGAAAATAATACCTGTCATGAGGGCTCTTTTAAAAAAAATACAGTGAACGTTTGGTGAAAGGGCCGCTTTCCATGCAAACACAGCTACGCTCTTTAGGTTTTTTTTTAGTTGTCTTAGGCTTTGCTAATATGTTAGGTACATAAAGTTTGTTATTGTTATTTTGTTAAGTGGACTTCTATAGACTATAGACTGATGATGATGAAAAAATAGAGAAAAAGAAATATTTCTGTCATTAAGCTGGCTGTGTGCGTGCGTGTGTATTGTAGATTTAGTTCATCTACGGCCACTAGTTAGTGCCCGTTACTATAAGATGCAAATTTGGTCATAGAGTTGCCACTCTTTTTCTCTATAGTAGCAATACTCTTTGGGCTAGAACAACACTCCGCTCAAAAAGTGGAGATAATACTGTAGAAAGCAATGGGACGAAATGTTAAAATAAAAGTGTATTTTCTGAGAAAAGATACCTATGAACGAATTAAGTGGAATATCTTCGAGCATTCGCTGTACCTATTATGTTTTGTTTCACTCGGCGTTCGACGACCGGAAAGTCTAGAGGGTATAGAACCTGACTACGAAGATTGGGGTCTCGGGTTTGATCTCTGTTGGAGAAGATATTTGTATGAAAAATATGAATATTTATGCTTGAGTTTAAAATATTTAATATGTATTTAAATACGTACGAGTATTTATTAGATGTCTAATTACATCAGATACTTAGGTATTATTTTCTACCGGACTCGGACTGTGATTTACTATTACTTCGACGCATTCTATTAATGTAATGACGCTATTTACCGGCCGTACAGTACCGACATGGAAATACTGACCTGATATTTCGTGTACAAGCCCATAGAAACTCTTATCAGTTTGACACCAGTGTGTATGGGCGTGTTGTACACGAAATATCTGGTCGGTATTTCCATGTCAGTATTATTCGTGCCGGTAAATAGTGTCACAACTATAGTGTCATAACTATTTATTGAACACGACATAATAAAGAATCACATAAAATCGTTTGTGTTAGTTCCTACGCATAAGCACGTAGGTAGCAAAAATACCTAGACAACAGCTTATAGTAAAAGGGCAGCTCAATATTACATTGCACTGTAGAGGCTGGAAAGTAAGCAATAGCTGAACGAGTTACCTCGAGTTCATCTACTGAACTTTTGGCCGATACTAAACATTGTGCTTTTGACGACTATTGTGAGGAAATAAAAAACATTTATCACAAAACAAACAATTCAAATTCAAATATTTATTGATAGGTTGTGAGTTAGTATACATAGGTTCTTATTGTTACATTTAGTACGTCACAATCTGCCAGGGTCCAGCATACAATATTTCAATCTTACAGACTAAGTACATAGAGTTGATTTGCGACTAAAGATAAAATTTACTACAAAAAGATTAAGACAATGTCAGAGTTATAGCTTATGTAATGATAATCCAAAGACTGCATTGCTCCGGCTTGGCTCCCGCCGATTTTAATTTTTCTATTGTTATCATTATTTTTTAAACGAGTCCGCTCTTAGTGGCCAGTACCCAAAACCACATACTTAAACATAAAAACTGTTTTAAGGCCTCCGCTCATTAGGCAGCCTGGCTGCGGCAGCAAGTTGAACATAGCGAGGATGTATGGAACCTCGCGCACTGGGCAGCCTGGCTGTTCAAAAGTGAATGCTGTGTAATTTTTTCATACTTAAAAAAGTTAAAGCATTTGTGCATTGTTATGCGTTTAAAAAAATACCTCATAAGAGTCATAATTGACGCATTTTCATTGTCAAATTTATTTACATGCAGCGATATTTTGATTGATCCAATTGTCGGCCAATAATATTCTGGCATATATTCGAAAAAGTCGTATCGTATTATGAAATACATATAATAGATACGACCTGTTACCGTAACGTGCTTTATTGTTGTCGTGTCTGCGAGCTATAAAGCTGTTAAATTTACAAATATAAAAGTTCTGTGTACTGGATTTAGGCTATCTATGGTCACATTTTCGAGCAGTGTCGTGAAAGTCTTTTTTTTATTTGGAAAAACATATCGAAACGACTATCAGAAAAGTACTAGGAAAACAGCATATATAGGTAGTAAGGGACTGTCCAAAAATTTCATTCTTGAAACTGAAAAAACTAAATCGAAACAACTCTAACAAAAGCCCCAGGGCGTCAACCTATAGGAGAAGTAAAAACGTAACGGTTTTAAGTTTCATTCCCAACATAATTTCCCTACCTTGGGCCTTATATCAAAACCGATTCCTAAGTAACTCCGAAAAAACAAACACGTATTTGTTTCACTATTTATTTGGCCACGACGCCATTTCTCGCGGCATGACAGTCGTAAAAAGCCATCAGCCGCGTCACGCGAATCTCGGGGGCCGGGAGCGCGGGCAGGACCATTAATCCGCCGCGTCGCCGGCGACTTATCTCCGAGCGCAACTTTTTGACAGGTGCGTCCCTTGTTTTATACCGCCAACCGCATGATGAGGCTACAGTCACAGATTACGTAATAGTTACTAGGTAATAGCCTCGACCGACACGAGTTCGACAACCGCTCTATTTACTGGTGGAAAGAATTAATAGGCCCTGAAGATAAACTGCCTTACTCCTTTACTCGTATTTAGATAATTATACAAAGAAACATTAATTCATTTTTAAAAACAATCCATCCAACAATCCATCCAGACCGATGGTAACGAATCGTTACCGAATGGGTTCCGAAGGATGGTCAAAGGAGCAGAGGCAGACCCAAGAGGAGATGGCGGGACGACCTGAGCGCTTTTCAGCTCGATTGGCAGGTGCATGCTCATGATAGGGACGAGTGGCGAAAGAAAGGGGAGGCCTTTGCCCAGCAGTGGGACATATTACAGGCTACATAAAAAAAACTACAAAAGATTTTATTTAATTAATTAAAACTTTCATGTTTAAACGTAATTCGTACCTATTAGGATTTATATTAAAACCAATTAAATGTTAGGTTTAATTTTCACGTTTATTTTTATTTCAAAGACCTATAATTTTTATTAGAGTAATAATATTATCTTGAACAATAATCCTATCGATTAGTGTAACAAAAAGAGAGCATTTATTTTATTTTTAACAGGTTCGATTCCAGGGTGTGAGAGAAGCGAATTTTAGAAAACCTTTGAATGTGATTTTGTTTCTTTTGAATAAAAGAACGTTTCCTTTAAGTTAAATGAGCTAAGTCAAGGATTAAAGGCAGTTTTCCTCCAGGGCACATTAACTTTTTCCAGCATGTAATACAATCATTATTTACTAATTTTATCAATTAAATTCGGGTTTTGTCCCCGCGTACCTTGATTTAACTTTTTTTAATTTTTATATCATCTCGTGATCATGGCTCATGCGACTGAGCTGAAATATCGAGCTTCGGTAAAACCAAGGTACGCGGAACAACACCCGAATTAAACTCATAAAATTTGCAATGACCGCTATAGTCTAAAATATTGCATTATTTACTAATATTATAAATGCAAAAGTAATTCTGTCGGTCTGTCTGTTACTCGCAAGGCCGAAGACCTGGGACCAATTGCATGACAGCTAATAGTATCAGCGATTTTTAATTGAAATTCACTATCGAAAATACAAACTGAAATATAGATGCACAGAAAAACCAGAAAAATAAGACCAGCGCTGGGAACTAAATAAGAAACAAACAGGCTGAGATATGTGGTGCATAGGAGAAATTCGTGTCTGTACTGTTGTTCAGTGGTGGTGTAGCGGTATTAGGACGCGGCACGGAATGCCGAGGACCTGGGTTCGATTCCCAGCGCTGGTCTTATTTTTCTGGTTGTTCTGTGCATCTATATTTCAGTTTGTATTTTTGATTTTTTTTTTTTATTCCACTGGATGGCAAACGAGCAAGTGGGTCTCCTGATGGTGAAAGATCACCACCACCCATAAACATCTGCTATACCAGGGGGATTGCAGATGCGTTGCCAACCTAGAGGCCTAAGATGGGATACCTCAAGTGCCAGTAATTTCACCGGCTGTCTTACTCTCCACGCCGAAACACAACAGTACAAGCACTGCTGCTTCACGGCAGGATTAGCGAGCAAGATGGTGGTAGCAATCCGGGCGGACCTTGCACAAGGTCCTACCACCTGCAACATCGATATGGGTTTTACGGGATATAAGTAACAAAAATTTGGAATTGAAATAAGTAAAAAATACAAAAAGATTCCAAAAAACCAATCTCAATGAAATTCACTACTTAATACTATTTTCTTGTAATTTGTTATGCAGGCAGTTTGCTAATTTGGGACCGTTTCGTGGCATGCACATTTATTTTGAAGTCTTGTTTTTTTTGTACCACATTTCCACGAATAGTGTTTCCTTTCTTTCTTCCGAGGTCTGCAACTCACAGAACCTAGTGTTATAGAATTAATGCTCATCCAAAAAGTTGAACATCTTCGCCCAAAATTTATGCGGCTTCTAAGTAATCTTATTGTAAAATAAAAACCTTGTTTCGTTACAGGGCCGGCTATAAATCCCGAGCAGGGACAAGTGGAGATAAACGGTGGGAAAATGTGGCAGGGGCCGGCATGACAAGCAGCGAGTGTCCCTGTCTAACCAACGAATTTAGACAGAGATACACTGAGTAAAAAGCGGGAAAATTACTAGCGTGCCGGTTTTGTTGAACGTCGTTTCCAATTGAGGTTTCATTGCGCTAATATTGCATAGTGCAAAACATTCTAAAACATTGAATTGCTTAGTGCAGTTTTAACATGCTTATAAAAATAGCTTCACTTGTAATTTGCATCAATGAATATAACTGAATCTTTCAACTGGATTTTCACTCACTTTTTGTTGTTGTATTGACACGAAACTTGGCAATTTTGCATAGTTTTAATGGCAGTAAATAAAATGGTACAGTCAGCATCAAAAATAGCTGTACAGTTGTACACTTTCTTACTTTGTCGTTTTACAGCCACGTACTAAACGCCATCCAAGATTGCCAATGTGTTAATCATCATCATCATGTCAGCCGAAATACGTGCACTGCTGGACGTAGGCCTCCCCCAAGGCTCTCCAGTTAGAGCGATCTTGTGCTTTCCGCGTCCACCGCGAACCCGCGATCCCGCGATGTATTAGTACGACAGAGTAAAAAATTGATCAGCTACTTTTGATGCTGACTGTACCATCAAGCTGACCTGACAAGCCTTTTCCGTTAGCCCAGTTCTAAAACCGGCCAAGAGCGTATCGGACACGCCCGAAACCCCGGACGTTCCGTAGCCATTACGAAAAAAATAAGTAATATTTTTCGAAGGGTTTCGTATTTTGTACGGAATATTCCAAGTTTAGATATATTTTATACCTTAGGCTGCTGTTTAGTCTTAAACTACTAATAATTCTCAAGAAAACTTAGCCGTTATAGTTTTCCTTGTAAGTTTCATATACTACTACCATCCTGATATTTTTCAAATTTTTCCACCCACCGGTTTAGATTTTAGAGGGGGGGGGCGCTCTTTAGTAATGAAAATTTCCACTTTAAAGTTGAATATTTTGCAAACAAATCACTGAATCGAAAAACCTTCAAGCCCGTAATGGTTTTAAAAGACATATCTAACAATACCCCACACTACAAGGTTGGATGAGAAAAAAAAATCACCCCCACTTTACGAACGTTCGTACGTATAGGTTGGGAGGAACTGTAATTTTTTTTTTATTGTAGGTTCCATTTTTCAGCATAGTTTACATCTATATTTGTGCAAAATTACAGCTTTCTAGCATTGATAGTCCCTGAGCAAAGCCTCGGACGGACAGACAGACTGACATGGCGACACTATAAGGGTTCCGTTTTGCCATTTTGTTTCCGGAACCCCAAAAAAAGTCTGAAATCAAAGTCTGAAATTTTGGACCGGCCGAGTCTTTCTAAACATTAATCTATATGCTTACTTTTGCTTCCTCAATTATGTGGCCATCTCGTACCTAACTCAAAACATTGAATTTTGTTTAATTTTCTTCAAATTGAAACTAACCAAAGTCCACTGAGATCGAGATTGTTTTAAAGCTTTAATTAAAGCTAATAGCTGACAAACCGTTTTAAGTCCCGGCAGCGAAATTGTTTCGCTAATTTATTTACGGCAACTTCTACTTAACCCTTTTATAAAATACTAATTACGACCCTCTGTAACCGATACTCGTTAGCGTTCTATTAATGCTTGATTTGGGATCAGGTGCGTGGGCACAATGATTTTTTTAATTGTGGTAATTAAACGGGACCTTTTAGGTTTCCATTTTTATAACACAATAAAAAACGTCCCAGATTATTTTAAACACAGTCGTGGCCTCTCTCGCAAAGGATCGTGGGCTCGATAATTGAATCACTTGTCAGTCTGTCAGTTTGTCTTCTCAGAAAATCAGGAAATTATCAAGTTCCAATGACAATCAAATACATCTTTCATGTGTTGGAGTTGTAAAAAAATTGGCCAAGTGTAAGTGTAAATCTGAAACCCCCGACGCAAAAAGAGGGGTGTTATTAGTTTAACCGCTAGGTGTGTATATATGTATGTGTGTCTGTTTCTATCTGTGGCACCGTAGTTCTTAAACCGATTTGAATGCGGTTTTTTTTAGTTGAAAGCAGGTTTTCTAGCAATGGCTCTTAGACATGTTTTATCAAAATCGGTTTAGCCATTTTTGAGATATTGAACATTAAAGTTACAAAGTCGTTGGTTTTGCAACTTGTTGTTGGTTTGGTTATTAGGCAGGCAATATAAATGAACATTATGTTTCAAATTCTGCTGTCTGTTTATTACGGCAGACAGACGGACAGCGTAGCATTGTAACAACTCCATTCCTTTCAGGTTCTCTAAAATGTTTCATGACAGTGCTGACGTAGTTGAATAACTGCTTCTAAAAATAAACTGGAGGTGTTATGGGGGAGACCTATGTCTAATGTGGACGTTCTATGGCTGATATGGTGATGATGATGAAAATAAACCTGTTGTAACTTTTAAACTTATACGGAAACCTCCGTGCGAGAATACTTTCACACTTGACCGGTTTTTTTATAAACGGGAGCGGGATCGCGTGAGTTTTGGGGGTTGATGCTCCTCGCGTTTGACCTGGTGACCCCTGGGCCGCAACGAGCATCCTACTCTTTCCCGAGAGGGTCCCGCCCGTCGCTAAGCAACTCCAGCTGCGGTCCACTGCACTCCCTATCAAGTCATAGCAACTGGGGTGTCTGCTGGCTAAACCCATCTCTGTCACAGAGAATAGAATCATGTTTTTTTGCGTAACGGCCAGACGCTTTTCAACATTTTTAATTATAAGGTATCATTAGAATAGTAAATTTTGCTAGAATGATGTAGGGCATTGTAGTGTATGTAACATTTCAAAATGTGCGAAAAATAATATGGAAGGGAATCAATTTTTTTCTAACTATAACATATGGCTTTTAAATTAAAGCTAATAATTAGCCCATTCCAAAATAAAGGTTTAGGTTTAAGATATTTATTTTCTCTTAAGAATATACAAATTCACTTACAGAGAAAATACATAGTAGGTAATTTGTTTAGTGCGTAGACTTAAATAGCTAAGCAAAATGATCATTTCATGCTATCATTTCAATAACATTGCATGCATGCATTATATTAATATAAGACATAAACAATAGGTTACACCTTTAAATCACCATTTACAGGAACATAAAAAATATATAATGACTTAAAAAAAACATTCAACCACAAAACACATCAAAACTAAAAAGGTAAAAACAAATCTAGTAGTCTAGAACTCTGTTAGTAATTTAAAGTTTAACAGCCAACAGCTCAAGAATTCCCAATGATGTGTCCTGAATGTTGAAGTTTAAGTTATTAAACAGAGTTCTAGGCTACTAGACATGTTTTTACTTTTTTAGTTTTTGTTTAAAGTTCTATATAATCCATAGACAATAATATGTTTTATGCGTTAAAAGACTTAAAAATAATAAAAAACTATGAACAAAAACAATGCGTGTTTCATAGTTTGGTTTAGAATAACCAGCAGATCACCTATGAGTAACAATAGACGCGTTGTTAGTTAGTAAACGAAAAACCTGCAGCAAATACGCTTCAGGATTACTCCAGTTTGCTTTTTTTTCTTTGATTGCCTTAACCGTGAAATTTACCCGACCAAAAACCTTCAAAAATGTCAAGAAAACAAACTTTGTTGTTGGCAATCCAGATAGAATTTACTCCCGAAATTTGTGACTAGAACTTGTTTTCATCGCGTTTTTATTATTTTGAGCTGGCAAGCCGCTGCTGACGTCGTTTTGCCGCCCCATCAAATAAGTAGTTTGCTTTTTATTCGTCGCAAAAACCCGGTATTCTTTTATGGTTGTAGCACCAACAATATTTTACAGGGTGTAACAGGAGCAACAAAAGAGCGGAACTGGCCAAGTGGCGAATCGCTTACAGTTTTACGATTATCGTTCTACGTGTGAACGTAGTGCTAACTGGAGGCGCGCTTCGGTCTAATCCTTTTAGAGCTCCCTTTACGAGAACGTGGCAAAGTCAATGACCGCATCTGCCGCGGTTTCGGTTTAATTCGTTAAGAGCTGCTGCGATTATTGCTAGGGATAGAATGAACACTAGTTGTTGAAGTTGATTGAAATTAGTAAAGAAGAGATTGGATTGGTTTTGAGATTTTTTGATTTAATAAGAGCTTGGATGGGTTTAATTTTACTTAGATTGGACGTGAGCGCACGAAGTAGTATGCGCTTTCTCGGAGTGTATTCATATGACATCTTTGGACCGACTTCTAGCACTTTCGATTCGTGTTTGCCGAATATTTTGTATTCGTCGAATATCATGATTGCATTCATGAATTAGACTTTGATTTTACTTTGTCATTGCAATGTCGCTGGCCGTTTTAGGTTTTTGATTTTAAGCTCTACTAAAAAGAGGTTTTTTCCATTCAAACTTTCGCTGTAGCCTTAGAAAGGTTTTTTTTTTAAAACAGTTTATAGCGTGGTTATAAAATTAATGGTGCTTATAAAACAACTCCTACAACAAATATTTACATAAATAACTAATTTTATAAAAAAACAATTACAAAACTAAATATGAACTAAACTAAAATTATAAAGTAAAAATGTCGTCAAGATTTTTTACCTCAGGCATTGACCCCAAGACACTGGCCGCATTACCTCTCTGAACTATAATTCCTAATCTGTGCGAGAGGTAAGTGCCAGCCAAGAAAGTCTCTATTTTTTTAACAGAAAGTTATTTTGCGTTGAATTTTGGTCCTTGTCCATCTTTATGGGCGAGCTCTTTCCCGCACAAAAGTCGATTCACTCAGAAAAGAACGTACATAGTAACATCACTACTCGTATTTACATTCGTAAAAGTCAGCCTTAAAAACAAAATAGAGTACAACGATAAAATTTCCTCTTACAACATGTAAATGGAATATTATTCAAAATAGTACAACTGCTGCTCGTATCCGTGATCCATTAATACAGGCGACAGTACTTTAATGGAAACGACCGGCACCCGCTCCGCGTGGTCCGTACCTTTTCAATGCCGGAAATTCTGTCCGACCGTTCATTGACGAGCCGCTCGCAAACATGAGTATTTAATAAAACGAATTTTCATAATGAACTTCGAGGCTTGAATGTGAAAGTTTTGTAATTTTTGGAGGTCCGTATCCACAGTCCGACGAACTGTAACATACCGGGTGTGGCCTGTAATACGAGCAAATAATTAAAACATAGATCATACTCGTCAAAATGAACAACATTAGTTCAGCGACTTTTAAAAATAATTAGTTATATTCGGCAAGATATTTTACTCGCTAACCTTACCGCCAAGCAGCGGAGCTTATGCTCCTGTAGTTTGGGGACTGCTAGTCAAATAAATAGGTTCTTCCTAAATATTGGTCCTTCGAACCGGATCAATTAAATTAAATAATAAGGCACTGGCTTTTAGTTGTGAAAAACAAAAGTATAATGACAAAAAAAAAAACAAAACTTTTAAAACTAAAAAGATGCAAAATTAGTCCTTAGTATATTGTACAGCACTAATAGCTATAGGAAACTTTGTGGTCTATTTCGGCTATAGGGACTGCTAGCTTTTGGCCGAGCAGTAGTTCGTTTTATGTCCTTAGAATGCTAGAATAGCCAATCTTGTTGAAAAACGTACTCAAACCATTGCATCATGCTAAAACATCGTCAGCGTTGTGGTAAAATATGTCTGTAATTGGGTGGTTTAGCCTTGATTTTTTTTGTCCAGTTAGGACAAAATGCTTCTCTGGTATGCTCTGATCAGTGTAGTATGGCGGTAATGATAGTTTGTAACGAGGTGTCATACAGCTCGTTTCATCCTCTTTGTACTGTCTGGTTTAGCACATATTCGAAAAAATAACATTTAAATTCAAATTTCCTTTTCTAAATTCCACACCTGTTCAATTTACGTCAAGTAGCCATTCTATTCAGAGCCTCCGAGCTGAACACTTACCTTTCTTTATCCTAGATCCTATAATAGTTTGTAATGGCGGTACTGATAGTTTGTAATGGCGGTAATGATAGTTTGTAATGGCGGTAATGATAGTCTGTAATGGCAGTAAATATACTTGTAATGGCGGTAATGACAGTTTGTAATGGCGGTAATGATAGTCTGTAATGGCGGTAATGATAGTTTGAAATGGCGGTAATGATAGTCTGTAATGGCGGTAATGATAGTTTGTAATGGCGGTAATGATAGTCTATAATGGCGGTAATTATAGTCTGTAATGGCGGTAATGACATTTTGTAATGGCGGTAATGATAGTCTGTAATGGCGGTAATGATAGTCTGTAATGGCGGTAATGATAGTCTGTAATGGCGGTAATGATAGTCTGTAATGGCGGTAATGATAGTCTGTAATGGCGATAATGATAGTCTGTAATGGCGGTAATGATAGTCTGTAATGGCGGTAGTAATAGTTTATAATGGCGGTAATGGTAGGTATGTGTGATGCGTGTGTTTTAGATACATTTTGTTGAATAGGCAGACGTATCGTAAGGTCGCGGATGAAGTCCTATGATTAGCTACAATTAAAGGAAAAGACACAATTAAAACAAAAATACGTTACAATAATGTGGACTCAGACAATAAATCAGAATGTTAGTATCGCCAGGAAACGTTTATTGTTAGCAGTAAACAACGACTTTTCCTGTTAAAAATAACTCAAAATCGTATTCCTTCAGTTGTAAACGATAATTTTTTGGTGGTGAAATTGCTACATACCAATTAAAATAAGTATGTTTTTAGAAGCTTTTATTTAAGTCCACAGTTTATGTGTTAAAGTTATGTTGAGTTTGAAAATTTAATTCGCAACGTTCATTTGGTACCTAATATTGTAAGTATGTAATTATTTTATACTTTGCAGGAAGTGGTCAAATCTCCTGGTATCCGATTAAGCTGAAATTTGGCGTACTTAAATATGTAAATCGGATGACAAATACAATATATTATAATCTAGTAGTGAAATTCTGGTAGGATCGTTTCCGCAGGACGGAACTCTTCAACGGTTAGTCGCATCGATTTTAACCTGGCTGGTACGAACATGTAGTTCGTAGATAATGTACAACCAAAAAAAGTAGGTACACTCAGTAAAAAACTTTTTTTGAAAATGTTTTTACTTTAACAAAAACTTTGGTCAAACCATAAAGTAATGACAAACTGTAGAAAAGCTTTGTGCAATTTCACAGTCATGTCGTAGAACAGGTGCAACTTTAAAAACATCAGATTCCGTTCCAATAGTTTCATCTGAAAGCAACGTAAAATCCCCTTAGGGCGCACGCTTTTATTTATTTTATATATTGTACCCATTTCAGATAAATTTTTCGATTATTTTATTTTCGTTACATTCTGTGTTTTCTTTACACCGTGAGATACAAAGTGGTCACTCAAATATTATCTAACAATAGTATATCGGGCATACGTTGACTATTAACACGTGACTTACCCATGTATCTATTTAAAAAATTAGGTACAAGAGTCGCTTTCTACGTCTATCTGCTTGTGCAGCTACTATTTCCTCCTGAACAATCCAATAATACTCAATGCTTTATTGCTCTTCCATAATGTTCACAACGTGAACGATTTGAATAAGGATATTACCAATAGTTGGTTGCAGATAGATACTAGTTTTGGTCAAACAGTTTGCAGTACTTTAAACATGGAAACAAGCATGCTAGGTACCTACAGATAGCAGTTGGGGCAGTTCTCGAAAGGAGACCGCGGGTTGGCACGCGCAACGGAGGACGTTCACCAACCAGGACGGAGAACGTGGTTAAACCCGCTGGCTCGTAGTGGATTGAAGCCGTTTCCAACCGAACCAACTGGAGGTCTATCGGGGAGGCCTTTGTCCAACAGTAGACGTCCTACAGCTGATATTATGATGATGATGAGTACTTTAAATATTAATTTTTAAGGTTAGGCAAGCACAGCAGTAACCAGTTCTGTTCAGTGACACTGACATTCGGCATAGGCCACAGATGAGATATGACATGACAGTTGACAGATTGTGCATGACGACGTCTGTGGTCTATGGATGGTTGAGTGGTGTGTCGACTCTTTTACTGTGTTGTTTATAATTTATTATTGTACACGTGTCTTTTGTCTGGTTTTGTGTTCTGTTTGTTTTCATTATTGTTATTATTTTACCTAAATTATATTACTTTCTGTTTGTTTACTTTTTAGATTTACTTTTTTGAATTTATGTCGCCTTCCATAAAGTCGCCAAGCGGTCACAGCGGAAGACCAGCGTTGGCCTCTACGGCCAGCACTATGCTGAGCTGAGACCGTTTCGCGATTTCGCAAATACTTTTTCCTCTTTTCTATTTTAAACATAAGCAATTCCCGCAATCATTAGCACGGCGTCATCTCGTCCGCGGTGTAAGCCCGCGCCGACAAAATCGAGAGCATACTCCTTAAAATACTGAGCTCATTACGAACTCCTCATTTCCGCACTAAGCCCGCGTTTAGGACACGGCAAAAAGAAGGCGCAAAATTCTCCTAAAATAAAAAGCCATATAAATAAGGTGCCCAATTTTTCCAAAGTGTCTCGTCGTGGGATAGGAAGCAAACGAGAGCTGGGGAATTATACCCCTTACTAATTGCTTCTCCCTCTTCCCGCTCTTCATACATTTTTCGTGCGTCGCTGTTCAAGCAATTTAATCCTGCTTTAACGGTGCCAGTCGAATTACTAAATGCGAGCTCGTCGGCTTTGTGCGAACTGAATGGAGGCTTGGGATGCGAGCAGTTGCCAATTCTTTTATTATTTTATGAAAATGTCACATTTAATTAGGTTTCCTAGCATTTACCCGCGGCTTCGCTTCTGTAAACTATTGTTTTAACAGTTGCTTGTTGTTCTGATGATGAACTCTGATTGAGTTCGAAACGCGTCAGCGTAATGAATGAGATGGTATTTTTTACAGCGTGGAGGTGGAGGATCCGCATAAGCACACATTTGTTTCATTGACG
Organism: Choristoneura fumiferana; assembly: GCF_025370935.1. Lineage (NCBI taxonomy): Eukaryota > Metazoa > Arthropoda > Insecta > Lepidoptera > Tortricidae > Choristoneura > Choristoneura fumiferana. Next base: position 18,287,884 of record NC_133475.1, on the reverse strand, counting down.
CAGCTATCCTAACGTCGCGGGTGAGTAAAGTAATTATTTTTATTTCATTGCCAGTAGTCATTATTTCAACCTTGTGGCAGTTAAAATTGTATATAGAACCTAATTGAAACCGACCAAGACAGTGTGTACTGTACAATATTATCAAAATCATCTAAGTAAAAAAAACAATTCAAATCCCAAGGCAATCCATCAAAAGGCTTTAATTATTAATCCCCTTTCATGTCACGAAACATATTTCTCTCAACCATTTGATTATCAAAGCGTCATTTTTAATACTTAATGATTTTCTTTAAAATTCAGGCTAAGCCGTTGTCAAAGACTGACAAAGGTATTTGTCGGCCCCGTTTCTTTCGGAGTTGGAAAAATAGAGGTTATTACTTGACATTAAGCCAGTGAACTGATTCAGGGCTGTCCTCGCGATCAAGATTGATGGCTAGGTGTCGGAGAGTGCTTTCTCGTGTAACGCCCAAGTTTTCAATGGATAAACCGATACAGAATTTGACGTATGTTTGTCTGAACTTTATAAAGACGGTAGAAATATAAAATAATAATAGCTTCCTTATTTTATTTTTTGATGTTTGTAAATGCTATATATTTATATATTTGAACCAGGAGCTGATTTTTTGTCTCCTTCCGAATTTCGATGTCATTCAGTTTTTATTATCTTAGCTGCTACACTCTTGACGGAGTAGCCGTGGTCTTCGGTTCACAATCAATAGTGAACCTGCATGACGACTTTCTTGGGAAAACATAGGTAATGCGGTACCCTTTGCCTTCCACACTCCACACCTCAGTGCTGGAGTCTAAAGTTCCTAGTTATATTTAGTTGTCTTTCTAGAGCAGACATTTTCAACCAGTGTGCCGCGATTACCGGAAAGTGTATGCTGTACTGTGTGGGAATAGTTATGTTATTGAGAAAATAGTACGATAAGAACTGGCACGTGGCGTGTGCAATTCGTACTTAAGGCGCTGTACGTAGTGAAAACTACAATTTTAGAAAATATTTAAAATATACTTACACAATACTTACAACTGCAATTTTTTTATATGTGTATTTTCAGTCTATTAGCTAGTTTTTGACTTCATCAAAAACACGATTGCTGACAAAAACCTCGATAGATTATTTTTTTGAAAAAGAGCCTTCATTTACACGTTAAACCAAATATTATGAAAAATATTATGAATATCAACACAAAATTTGCTTTATTAAATAGTTTTTTAGTAGATTTAGATTTATGCTTCATAGATTTTCAATAGGTTGAGTACATCAATCATACAATTTATTTCGTCTTTGCAAAATAAAACGGTTCTAGCGCGCGGCGGCGGCAAGTATTGCCGCAGTCGCCAGTACACGCGTGTAGTAGTCGACGACGGACCTGTGCACATTTTTCTAACGCGCTAGTACTACTTTTGAGAGCAAATAATATGGGTAATCGCAGTATTAAAAAAGTTAAGCGAAAGAGGAAACGCATAAGTGAACTCAGAACACATATGAGAAGCATTAGAGTACCTAAACGGTAAGTACCTACCACACACTAATCGACCGGCCGGAGTCGGGCCGAGTCAGCAGGTACTACGAAACTCCAAACTCGAAGTTCGTGCCGTGCGGTCCCTCTCGCTTTCGTACTAAATAGTCAGTGGCGTAGCTAGGTAACCTAGGGCCCTGGGGCAAATAAAAAAATGGGGCCCACTGCTATCAAAACTGGTAAGGTTGTAAGGTTTTATCATCAGCTATAAAGCAGAATTTCGAGGGCCCCCTGAGCTTGTGGGCCCCGGGGCACTGCGCCGCCTAGCCCCTTGGTAGCTATGCCACTGTAAATAGTATAAGTATCAGAGGGACCGCAACCCACGAACTTCGAGTTTCGTAGTAGCCCTGCTGAGCGGATTTCACATTCGTACTACGACCGCAAGCTGGTTGGCGCTCACGGATGCGGACGGCTTCGTCCAGATTCTACCGTGACTGCCATAGGTAAATTGTAGGCACGGTTAACCTATACTACTCACGGCGAACATGCGGCGAACCTTGCGGCTACTACGAAACTCGAAGTTCGTATCGTACCGTCCCTCTCGCTCTCGTATTAAATAGTATAAGTGTCAGAGGGACCGCACGACACGAACTTCGAGTTTCAAGTTTCGTAGTAGCCTTGCTTGATCCCTTTGGCAGATTCACTGACATTTCTGATAGTGACACAACAGTTTCAATTTTCTCATTTAATTGCAGGCAAAGGTTAATATCTTGCATTCAGCCAAGTTATTTAACATAAATTATTTTAATAAAATAAGATGGTCGCATTTGGTTGCACTAGTAAATTATTGAAAAAAAACATGCACTCCAACTGGAATCCGGCTGCAAAATGGGAGTTATTGCGCAGTTAGTGCAACTGCATCAGCACTGCACCCGGCTGTCAGAGGGCTGCCATTTTAGGCAATCGGACTGCAGTTCTGATGTAGTTCTGAACTTCGGAGTTTTTAACTTCGTTTCTAAAACCTCTTATTGAAAAAAAAAATAAAAAAAATGGAATATCTGTCTTGCTCCTCGCGAATTAGTGAGTCCAAGTCGTGGAAAAAGCTACGTGTGAGTTGCAAAAAATGTTTTTCATGCAACCTTTTATTGCTTCTGGTTTCTGGTGTTCTGACTTGTATTTTTGTATTGATGCAATAACTACTTTACGCATACTCATAATCTTTATATCTGTCAAAGTTGTTCTGTGCGCTAAGACATATTTTTTATCTTTGGCTACAGCTCGCACATGTTTCTTAGAACATAAAATAAAATAAATATCACGGGAAATTTCACACCTATTGACCTAGTCCCAAGTAAGCTTAGCAAAGCTTGTGTTATGGGTACTAAGACATGGTTCCTACATTCATTTTTTTGACTGTATGGTTTGGGTAAGGGTTGTATACTGTAGTTTAAAGTATTACATTTTGAAAAAGTGACTCTCTGCCAAGTTTCTTGCTGCGCATTTTTCCTGGCAAAGATGGTCTTTCCGAAAGCGCTGGTAGTTAAAAAATTGCGCCCATTGCGGCCTATTTACTGAATAAACGATTTGATTTGATTTGTTAAAAGTGAACAGACAACTTTTTCTTTACTGTTTATTATATGTATAGATTAGCTTGTAATCTAGATTTTCAGATTAAAATAAAATTGTTTTTTTTTATTTGTATTGATTTACCTATGTATTTTCATTTCGTCTGTCTACCTATTCAGTCTTAATGTCTATCCATTACCTACATTACAAATTAAACTGTGGGCATGAAGAGGCATAAATTATTTCTTTATTACCAAGACTATTTACATTAAACGAAGAATTTCTTAATTAAACCGAAAATTGTGTAATTATAATTTTAACGAAAAATCCGGAACTCACATTAACCAGAATACGGATACGAACAGAATAAGGCCGTCAACGGGCTGCGTGCCAGACGCGCGGTGCGTTGCGCTGGACGCCCCGCATTCGCCTCCGCCGCGTCGTCTGCTTCACCCCCTCAAATACCGAAAATTCTTCTATAAGCGCGCCTTAAAGGTGTCAACGAGACCCTATTAATAACTTATTAATAAGCCTCCGCTGTCCGTTATTGTTTACTTTGATGAACAAAATGTGTGCCGTGTGTGTGAGTGTTTTAAAACCAAAAGGTTGAAAACGCCTGTTCTAGAGTCACAAACAATCTTTATATCAAACTAGCTTATGCCCGCGACTACGTCTGCGCGGATCTAGGTTATCGCGCGGTGGCGCCCTCTACCGGAATAAAAGGTATCCTATGTTGATCCTTGGGGTTCAAACTACCTATATACCAAATTTCATCAAAATCGGTTCAGTGGTTTCGACGTGAAAGGGTAACAGACAGACAGACAGACAGACAGACAGACAGACAGACAGAGTTACTTTCGCATTTATAATATTATTAGTAGGGATTTTGATCCTAATGAGTTCAGAGGTTTAAGCGTAAAGAGGTCACAGACAGACAGACAGAATTACTGTCGCATTTATAATATTAGTAACGATAGTTATAAAAAGGAAAACTATCACAGCTTAGTAGGTTTTAGTAAGTAGTACGTAGGTAGTCGTCCAAAACTCTACATAGCAAGTGGTTCTGCGGTTTTTCCTGCTAACACCCATACAGCTGAAATTTTATTTAATCTCGTCTTTGTACTTCAGAGATAATCAAACGATAAACACTAAGCTCGTGATATTTACAAGTTAACATTTACAGTTGAAACTAATTCATGTAGACGACCAGATGGCCTAGTGGTTAATAGAGAACCTGACTTTGAAGCTTGAGGTCCCGGGTTCGATTCCCGTGTCGGGGCAGATATTTGTATGAAACATACGAATGTTTGTTCTCGGGTATTGGGGGTTTAATATGTATTTAAGTATGTATCTATATCTATAT
>NC_133475.1:18264758-18277051 GCF_025370935.1 Choristoneura fumiferana | reverse complement strand
AGCCCCTCTTCTCATAAGAAACTAGGCCCAAAACACCATATTTCCAAAAAGGCTCATTCTCGATTTACACGAGAACCATTGAGAACTAGTCCCAAAATACACCTTTCCCAAAATACCCCAAATTGTGTTCACCTGTAGGTGGCGTAATACTTCATTCTCATAATGCATAGTTCTCACACTCTAGTTTCAAAAATACCTAATTTTTTTTCTTTTATTTTCGAATGACTCTTTGAAATTGCTTTCAGCCGTAACCGTTACCCGTTTGACGCCAAGAGTATTTTTGAAAAAACAGTTTTTTTTGAAATATTATTTTGAGCTATATACAGCATGTAATCGTTAAGTGTAGCCAGGCGATAGTTCCGTAAATATATCTGATATCAGAAATTAACTAGAAATTAGAAATACTGATATTAGAATTACTTTCTTTAAATAAAACTAGAAATATTAAAAGTATTAAGTTTAAACGCTTCCATACTTAAGTACGACGACGACTTCACTCCTTGTGTGTAAATAAATAAGTAATTCATTATCTTTTGATTTTATTATTTACATACCTATGTGAGTTTTATCGTTTACAACTAGTGATAAACGAACTAGGATAGGTATTTCATTTAAGTCAGTCGTTATTTCGTTCGATTAAGGTCTCAACTATCATAGTATCATGCCTTACGAATACCGTTTTCTACGGTGTTGTTATAAATATATTTTAAGTACATATAATAAAATTGGCCAAGAGAATGTCGAGCCATGCTCAGTTTAGGATTTCGTAATAATGTTATAATAGAAAAATGCCCTTTGTCATTGATTAACTTAAATAACACTAAATCTTAACGGCACTGACGTCCTTTTAAGGAAATATATAGGGTATCTATTTTTAGTAAATACGCATCAAAGCATCTAAATAATGCACATTTTGAAAGCAAATTTCAAAGTCATCGAAAATAAAAGAAAAAAAATTGGGTATTTTGGAACTAGAGTGTTTTGAGAACTATGCATTATGAGAATGAAGTATTACGCCACCTACAGGTGAACACAATTTGGGTATTTGGGAAAGGTGTATTTTGGACTAGTTCTCAATGGTTCTCGTGTAAATCGAGAATGAGCCTTTTTGGAAATATGGTGTTTTGGGCCTAGTTTCTTATGAGAAGAGGGGCTTTCGAAATTAGAGGGTATTAATTACTAATAGTGCGTTTTGGGACTAGTGCATTCGCCGCCGGAAAGTGCCATTGCAGTCGGCTCACACAACTGCACACAAACTGCACGCTGGTTGCGATCGGTAGTCTGATTGTACTGACACTGCGATGTTCCTACTTATCACCGAGAAATTAACTACATGAATATTGTAATAAAGTTTTTGGAGTTCAAAATTTGATTATGATTTACATAGGTTAGGCTAAAACTTCTAGATAATTCCTATACTAGGGATATTCCAGGGTTCGGATATTCAATGGCCAAAGAATATAAAAAAAAAACCGGCCAAAAGCATGTCGGACACGCCCGCAATAGGGTTCCGTAGCCATTACGAAAAAATTAAGTAAGTAATATTTTTCTAAAGATTTCGTATTTTATACGGAATCTTCCAAGTTTAGGTAAATTTTATACCTTAGGCTGCTATTTACTCATTAAATACTAATAATTCTCAAGCAAACTTAGCCGTTCTAGTTTTCCTTGAAAGTTTGATATACTTACTGCCATCCTGATTTTTTTCAAATTTTTCCACAAACCGGTTTAGATTTTAGAAGGGGGGGACGCTCGATTTTAATGAAAATATGCACTTTAAAGTTAAATATTTCGCAAACAAATCACTGAATCGAAAAATTGTTTTAGCAACCCCCTAATGGTTTTATCCTATCCAACGATACCCCACACTATAGGGTTGGATAAGAAAAAAAAAATCACCCACACTTTACGTCTATGGGAGGTAGCCTAAAAAAAATGTTTTTTTTAATTTGTAATGTACTATTTTGTCGGCATAGTTTACTTATATATCCGTGCAAAATTACAGCTTTCTAGCATTGATAGTCCCTGAGCAAAGCCGCGGACAGACAGACAGACAGACAGACGTTTTTGCCATTTTGGCTCCGGAACCCTAAAAAACCGGCCAAGAGCGTGTCGGAGCGTGTAGGAGGAAGGTAGGAGGATGAGAAATTCCCCCTTTATTGTAATTGATTAACAGCCTTATTCATAAAAAGTTAGAGCCTCCTTGAAGGCTCCTTGAAGGCCCGATGCTAAAAAACATGATCATAACGTCTGTTAGCGTAATCAGTCGATCAAGGCTCTGCTAAAGTTAGAGGACCGTAGACCCTCCTTTATCTCTCTGCTAAGTCACAAAATGGCCGCCACAAGTTTGAACAGCTGACTTTGACTAGAGCAAAAAACCATAGGTACCGAAGATATTTATAGTGAAGGCAGGGCTACGCAGATTAAAAAAAAAAAACAGGAAAAATTATTTTCAGGAATTTGTATTTAAAATCCTCTAAATTAGCAACAATAAATTAACAATAAATATGAAAAAAAATAAGGATGATTAACATAATATGGCTTTTTTGCACAACATAAACATGCGGATCGGAAATGGCGGGAAAACAAACATCTCGCTTTTTATTTTTTTTCCTGGTAATTTGCTGTCACTGCTGTCAATTTTTTTTTTAATTATCGATTTGGCCATTTTTTGTCTTTGATTTGTCAAGGTGGCCAACATAACGCGTCTAATCCGTCTATCAGCAGCTCAACAACTAGCAGACTGCTAGCAAGCGTTTATGAATCATACTTCTTGACAACCGTCTAACAAGCTTAATCAGTCTGCTAAGTAACAGATCGATCAAACCTCAATTAAGGATTTTTTATGAATAAGGCTGTAAAAATAGAAAAAATTCTTGACTTGCCGTTTTCATTTTCTAATTATCTCTTAAAAGGTTGTATTTCAACGTTGTGAATCTATATAACCTATTGTTATTTTATTTCACACACAAATACATCTTAATTCTAAAAGCATGTGCAGAGGCAAAAACATTAAACTACTCACCATTTGATTTGTGTGCGCCGACAACCCTCAAAAAGCAACCCCCTTGCGCCCTGTTGGTGTTATTTATAGGGATAGCAGTCTGAAGCAAACTTGTGAATATTTACCAAAATATCCCAACACAAAACGTAAAACCAGCCACATCTACGCGGAATAGAAATGGGAAATTTCCGCCCAGTACCTGCCTCAAACGTAGACTTATAAATAAAAACGCTGCTACATTATCAACCGCTGATACTATCTTACACATCTCCGCGTTCAGTTAAAACAGTATTTCATTCCCTTTTAGAAAAATTCGCTGGCGGAATACTCGGACTGAATATCCGATTAGAAAAAGACAAAGAGGTCGATTGTGAGAGCGTCGAAAATGGGGAATCAATTAAAGAGAACCATCGATTCTCGGAGCGATACTGTCGGACGATAAGACTGTGCAGTCGGCCGCCACCGTCCGACACCCAATATCTTTTTAATTTCAAAGATTACGCTACAGGGTTGTAATTGAAAGGAGAGCCATTTTATACTAATTTATTTAATATCTTTAGGTATATACATCGTCAAAATCACATAATCTGTACAGTAAAAGGTAGACATTATCTAGTGATATATCTCTTATTAAATAAAAGATATAAATTTTTATACATTAAACTTATAACTATGTTATTTCGAATAATTAACAATTATAATTTATTATTACGTTATATAATTTTAAATATTTTTATTGTGCAGTAATTTTGTTTTATTTACAATCAACAAGCGTGTGGGGCAAGCTTGGTAAAGTTACACTAATTAGAAACTCTAAAAATTACTAACAATGTAAAAAATATTTTGTAAAAAAAAACATGTACAGTTAAACGATACTTGGTATACTATACGTTAGACGACGTAATTCGTGGAAGTAAGTTACAAAGAGTTACATGTTATTTTGGCACATTTAGTACATATGAGGGCAGTAATTACACGATACGAATGCAAAGCGTACGCGGTACATATAATTTGTTAAATTTGTATGTAAATGTACGCTAGATGAACTCTGGAGACTTATGCACTTACACAATGTGTAATATTTAAATTAAATGTAAATTTGTAACCATACAGTCGCACTGGGATTACAAATGTTTCTGGTAACTTTAAAAGCAGATAGGAGTATAATCTTTAAACTGTGACTTCTTTACTTAGCACTTCGAAACCCCGATAAGTAACTTAAATCCACAAGTTTATTTTATTTCAAACTGTAGACGGGACGTTTCAGGCTACAACTTGGTAAAATTGATAATATATTCATATTGGGGAAAAATTCGTGTCTAGATTCCTGTCCAGCGGTGGTGTAGGGGTTATAGCACGCAGCACGGATTGCTGAGGACCTGGGTTCGATTCCCAGCGCTGGTCTCTTTTTCTGGTTTTTCTGTGCATCCATGTCTCAGTTTGTATTTTCGATATGGTTTCACGGGATACCCGTAAAACTAACAAATTTGGAGTTGAAATAAAAAATACAAAAAGAGTCCAAAAAACCAATCATAAAATTGATAATGTCTAAGATATGTCACTGTTATTTTGACAGTATGACTGAAAAACACAATTTATCGAATAAGACGTCTTAAAACTATTTCTTAATATTTTAGCAAATTGTTGGGTTAGTTTTCATCAGAGTTACTGTTTCAAAATTTAGTTACGCCTTTGATGTCATAGGCTTTAATCATCAATCAATGTATGAAAATATTTGTCAGTTACAATTTCAAAACCCTTAAAAATATTAATAGAGGTGTTTAATCAAACTACTACCAATCACTTGCTAAAAATTCCCCGGCTAATTTTAAAACATCTTGTATTTTATTTAGTAGAGAAATAAAAATCATTTGACGACCTTAGCTCATCGTTAGAGGAGCTCGAAGGAGTTTTTTATTTTAACCGTTTCCAAGAATCCAGTAAAAAAAGTAATTCATGTCTGAAAGTAAAATGGGGTTCTTAGAATCATGTTTTTTGTAAAAAATACTTATAGCTACTCGTTTTTTGGGTTAAAATGGTTACAAATATAGAACTCACTCTCTGTCTTCGTGAAGGATATGACACAAGGGCATTAGGATGATATGTTTAATATTATGTCTATGTACTTATGGTTTAAAATTAGGTACTAGTTTTGTCTTGTTTATAGTCGAGCATGTTATTCGAAGCGCAATTCTTTTGCGTTCCATTCGTAAATTACAAAGTAATGATTTATTGTTAACACAGGAATCCTAGTTCAGGCATTTCTTGTAAATATTCTTTTACATGTTTTAGTTCTTAAATATGATGTAAAATGAGTTTTTTGAATAAATTATTATTATTATTCATTGCGATGAAATTAAGATAAGATTAACATTAATTTTATCACAATCCCTTTTAGCGACGAGAAGTGTTTGTGGTTTTGATATTACACGCGCTGATTTCAAAATAAAGAATAAATGACAATTTATAAATATATTTACTTTCAAGTCATAAACAACCATATTTTTGAATTTTCTTAGCGGTTTGCTTAAAAAAGCTGGGCTAATCTTAGGGGAGTTATTTTGGATTCTTTAACGGTAATTCATAGATAATAAATTATAAATTATATTGATGTCAGAATGTACTTTTATTGAGATTATCATTATTATTTTTGTCAAACCTTTTTCGATCTCGCGATTTTTTTTGGATTTCGTACCCAAAATGGCTGAAACAGAAGGCAGTTTCGTTATGTTCATTTGACTGTCCGCTTGTCCGTCTGTCTGTTTGTAAGTCACAGCTATTTAACTCAGAAAATATAAAATAATATAGTCCGACATACAAAATAATTTGAAAAAATCAATTTAAATGACGAAGAAGTGGAACCAGCATAGTACAGCATACTTTTTTTGGGGTGATACTGATTGGAATGAGTAGCAGATTTAAGTCATTATTCACAGATCTACAAATACGGTTAAATTATTCGATAAATTAATTTCGTAGCCCAATTGATCATCATTGTCATGATTGAGGTATTTTTCTTAAATTATATCGAGATGACATCTATTGGGGCTGCCAGTAAAAGCACCTGACATTTACTCATACAATCAGATTAACTAACATCTTTTTCATTTTGTGAATATTTAAAAAGATATTTTATCACCCAAAACACATGTTTTTTTTTTGTATAGATGTTTAAATGAACACAATAAATGCTCTGTAAATAAATATTTTCTCTTGACATGTCGAGCACTGGGACGTTTACCTTATTAATTAAATCAGACTATGAGGTCGATGCAAACTATAACGATAACGGCGAGGAACGGTTGTCTCCAGCAATGCAGGCTTCTTGTACCTGCAACAAGGAAACGTAAATTATTTTCCATGCTAAATAAAGGGTACTTCAAAGGACTACGGAACCCTCAAACTCCTGTTGACTATTATCGAGTAACATCATAATATCATAAACCATACAAACATTGTATTTTTACTCGAAAGAATTCATTCAAGCGTTAAAGATAGTGCCCGGTCCGTGCGCTCGTCTAAAAACTTGGCTCAAGCTTTATGTAAGGAAATTTCGCGTTGGATTACATGTACAATGTCAATGGTACACTTGTGAAAACAGTGCCAAGTATAACAAGTTTTCCCTACAGTAGGCCGACGCCTTTCAAAGTTGAGCGATACCGCAGCCTATTTACGCAAGTAAGGAAGGGTTGTCACAAATTAAAAATTTGGAAGGTAGATTTCTTTTTTTAAAAAGATAAAAAAACGCGATAGCCCTAGAAGATTTGTCCCAAGCTACTAAGAACGGCGAAGTATACAGCTGGGGCTCCTCCCACCCGCGTCTCACCCCTCACGCCCCGCACGATGGCTCTGCCTACGAGACGTCTCCGTCGGATTACTGGTAGAGAAACTTGTTATACTGTGACAGTGCTAAGTGGGTAATAATCATTGTATGTACCGCAACTAAGATATTTATTATTATCACACAGTGCAAATGTATGTGTTTTAGAAGATAACGGACCCCTCTCTTCTAGTAAGTGTCGTAAAAGGCGACTAGGGAATCTGATGTGAAAGTGTGCAGCAGCAACAACTACTCTGGACCGCAGCTTTGGACTCCAGCACTGCGGTGTATAAGACAAGGAAAATCACCGCACCATTTTCCCAAGAAAGTCGTCATGAAGGTGATCCTCAAAGACAATCACAACCACTCTGTTATGAGTGTAGAAACTTAGACGAAGAGACAATGATGTATGTGGTGCAAGAGATTCACACAAAAAAGACAACTGTCAAAGACGAGTGGCCGCAGATTCGACGGACGGACGTTAAATGGACGACCACGACCTCTGTCAAGAGTAATACGAATTGGAAGAGGAATAAATTAGTCTTAGCTGAATTAAAAATACTGAGGAGCCAAGTGCGAGCCGGACGGCTGCGTGCTGAGGGTTCCGTATAAATTGAAAAGCCAAAAGGCAGCGAAGGCCAAAGTCAAAAAGATGACTGTTTATAAGAAAGACATGATTGACTGCAGTTGTGGTAAATATCTTATTCATGTTGGTCAGACGAAGTGAGCTATTGCAGAAAGAGTCAAGATACATTATTGCAACTGTTGAGAATCGTCAGGTGGACAAAAATAGCTTTTCCTGTAATCTATTGGGATATACAAAAAATTTTTCTTGTGAAAATCAGTGTTTGATTCGACAACAAATTGTTATGCAATTTGGCGAAATATTTCTTACGGTAGATGTGTCTGTAGGTACAATAATATTTTACGATAATAATAAAATAACGACTTCAAAACTATTTATCTTAAATCTGAAAATAAATTAAAACTTTTTTAATTATATTAATGGTATAGTTTGGAAGTAAATATATTTTTGATTTTCTAATTTGCTATTCAAAGTGGTTAGCTTTTAGGTTTTCCTATCAACAACTTGATACCTCCACGCGTTCTATGGATTAAACAAACATATATTTTACCAGTACTTTTTTCGTTGCTTGTCGCATTATTTCTCTCGACTGCTCTTCGTTTTATCTATTTTATTCGGCGGCTCGATATAAAAACTATTATTATTGTAAGTATTCGTACAGGTATTTTATATAGTTCGTAGTTCAACGGACTGGACACTGATACAGCAAGCGGAAACGTGGCGGCATTTCATCCATAGACATAACATAATATTATATTAGTTCTGTTTTGTTTAGTTTGTTTCAAAATCTTACTATATTAAAGATCTTTTCCTCGAATATTGTGCTACCTGCGCGATTTAGACTACACGATCTGGACCCTAGAGTTGAAGAAGTTCTTTACAGTTCCGTACATTTTGAACCCTGGGTTAGCAGTTAATAAATACTTTTAATTTTCACTGTACTCGGAGATTTAAGTACGCCTGTTTGTGGGGTATTACTACTACCAGCGCCGCTAGTTCTTCCCAGTACTAAGATGGTTGTCAGTTTCTCATGCATTTACTTACAGATCTTCAGTGTGACCAAGGGTTCTCCCAAAGGACGATGCAATGACCGGTCTGCGCTGCCGGTAGAGGTTAATAAAACTCTTGCGATTACCAGGATTTACCAGGTTAAGAGTCCAACTGAGGATGCTGTATCATTCGCTACATGAACACCAAGAACACATCAAACCTAACGACCATTATTTCTTTGAGCAACTGGCTGCTCTTCCAAGTTTCTTGCAACGCATTTTTCTTGGCAATGATGGTCTTTCCGAAAGCGCTGGTAGTAGAAAAAGTGACTACGAGTAGTAAAAAAGACCTTTGCGGTCTAATCTTATAGAATGAACATTTCGATTCTTATTTGACTTTGATAAGTTTGGCAATTCTTCGGGCTAATTTGTTTACTTTGGTTTGTCTGAAAATTGTCTCATCGTGACTAATTCATAGAAAAACTCTGAGCATAGCCCTCTACATTTATCTTTGCGCGACTTGAGCCTCTTTATAAGATTCATAGCCAAAGACCACGCCTCAAAAAAGTTACTCAAACTCACCAGAAAGTCACAAACCAGCCGCAAATAACCAGAAAATCACTAGGAGCACAATGTCCCGAGAATACCGTCTTGGACACAGTGGTTTATTTAGTTGCTTTCCGAATGGCACCTTCCTAGTCCAATGCAGCTACTCATTTTATCTCTAACGTTCAAAACCACTTAATATTTGACTGATTCAGCCGTTCCTTTACGGAATTTGATATCAATAAACTTCAGCCTGTTTTGGTAGCGGAAAAGCCAGTTTAAAAGGTTGTAGCACACTTAAAACTATTATGAAGACGATCCTACGTCATCACGTATCAACAATTTATGTAAAACCGCTTCCACACCATCTATATTTGGGAAGTTTAAGCGTGTCCGTAAGAATCCCGAATCCCTACCGCAGGTAGTCTCCTCCGGCTACAAACTTGTAAATGGACGATCAAATATAATTTCCGCGATAGATCCCTGATATTTATTCAAACGCTCACTGCTCTATTTGATATCGTATTATTTGGCTCTTCAAACACTTTTTCCTTTGCCCCGGTAAGAATTGATTGTGCGAGTTCTCCACTGAATATTTATGAAGGCAAAGTGTGTATGCCAACTCGCTGAATCTTTAATCTGTGTGGGTATCAGAGGAAGACGTACTTGCCAATTTTGGGGTTGTGAGGGCATAAAATTTTAAAGTGAGGAGGCAAAAACGGTTATTCATATCGTCGTATCCCACGAAAAGTGGCGTAATTGCAAAACAGCAACTTTTTCAGGAGCAACTTTTTTGTGTTTATTAAAAATAATAACAAAGATATTGATATTTTTTTTGTTTAGTATCATGAATTAACATCCTGTGGTTGGTCTAGAAAAAAAAATTGTATATAAATAGAATTTAAAATAGTTATGTGCCTTAATTCCTTATTCTCCGTTGTATTTACCCTCGAAAGCACCAAACTTTGGTTCTTAGGAATGTTGTGGCCTTTTTCGTCGGAAATGTTGAGGTCGCAATCGCCATTAAGTCATTTCTCAATTAAAAAAATTGCTGGTTAACCATTTTCATCGCTCAAGAAAATAATTAGTTTTTAAAGAAAATGTACAATTTGAATATTAAAATAAACAAAAAAAAATTAAAAGATATAAAATCTTTAATAAAATCCGAGTTATTTTAAGAAATAGTAGCACTATTAAAAAAAAAACATTTAAATTACCTCTCAGGCATTAAAAATATTATAATAGGTAATTAATAAAAAAAACACTGTTCTTCTCTTGTTATCTTTAGATCAGATAATTAACTTTAGGAATATAGAAAAACACAAAAATATAATTGCTTCTTAAATCTCAAATAAAATATTATAATAGGTAATTAATAAAAACACTGTTCTTCTCTTGTTAATCTTTAGATCAGATAATTAACTTTAGGAATATAGAAAAACACAAAAATATAATTGCTTCTTAAATCTCAAATAAGTATAAAGAAAGTAAGTAAGAAATTAAGTGTAAGTAGCAATATTAAAAAAAAAAAGTTAAATCGCCTCTCAGACCATAAAAAAACTCAATACGACTGTACTTCTCGTATTAATCTAAAAACATTGTTTTTTTTTATACAGTATAGGCTTGCGTTTGGCCACAATCACTCAATCACGCCTGATGGAAAGCGAGGATGAGGCCTACGTACGATGGAGCACGCTTGTCTAGTAAATGCTCATTCACCCTGGACTTGAAAGCGGCCAAATTGTAGTGTTCAGGAAACACAGTCGCAGGCAGGGAATTCCACTCTTTTGCTGTGCGGTTGATGAAGGAAGAGCGAAAACGCTTTTGTGCGGATTTTTGTAATACTGACAACGTAAGGGTGGAGACCCCGCCTACTTCTGGTCGACCTGTGGAAGAAAGGAGCAGGTGGAATAAGGTCGTGCAATTCCGAAGCACATTCTCCGAAATGTAGCCTGTAGAATACCGACAGGTAAGCCACTCTTCTGCGATGACGAAGGCTCTGACGACAAAAATCCGCGTCGCAGGCGATGCCCGATGAGCCTCATGTCTGCGCTAATTGAGATCAGTGATAATGAACTTTAGTAACAATCATCATCAGCCGGAAGACGTTCACTGTTGAACAAAGGCCTCCCCCTTAGACCGCCACAATCAACGATAACTCTTGCATCCACCTGATGGAGGCCTGCCAACGCTTCGTCTTCCGGTTTCGTGGTCGCCACTCGGGGACTTATCTCCCCCAACGGTTATCTGTTCTTCAAGCGATGTGACCCGCCCATTGCCACTTCAACTTGCATTATTTTTCCAGCTATGTCGGTGACTTTAGTTCTTGGACGAATTTCCGTATTCCGGATTCTATCGCGCAAAGAACTCTAGCATAGCTCTCTCCATAGCTCGTTGCGTGACTCTGAGCCTCTCTAAAAAGGCCAACAGCCAAGGACCACGTCTCAGCGCCATAAGTCGTCACTGGCAACACACACTGGTCGAAGACTCTAGTTTTCAGGCACTGCGAAATATTGGACGAGAAGATATTACGAAGTTTCCCGAACGCTGCCCATCCGAGTTAGATTCTTCGGTGATCTCTTTGTCAAAGGTGAACCTACCCAATTGGACAACTTGTCAAGATAAACATAGTGGTCAGCAACTTAGTGTATCGTTTACCATCGATAACCGGCACACGGGTGTGACATAGACATTTGACATGATTTTAGTCTGTCCATGTTCATTTTAAGATCCACCTGTTGGGAGACGATACTAAGGTCACTGAGCATATTATTGAGCTCCTCCAGCGACTCTGCCATTATGACTATATCATCCGCAAAACGAAGATGGGTGATGTACTCGCCGTTGATATTGATGCGAACCTGTTTCCAGTCCAAGAGCTTGAAAACTTCCTTCAACCATTTTGTGAAACAGTTTCGGAGAAATAACGTCTCCCTGTCTCACACCTCGCTGCAGTTGGATTGGTTGTGTGCTTTCGTCCTACAACCGATGGTCATAGTGGCGTTGCTGTACAAAACTCTATAACACCTCGATGTATCTATAATCAATATGGCACCGCTGAAGAGACTGCATTACAGCCCAGGTCTCGATTACATCGAAGGCTTTTTTCATAGTCCACAAACGCTAAACATAGTGGCCGATTATACTATTCGGTCTTAAAATTGTTTTGTTCTGTTTCTTCTATACTTATAACGAGCTCGGGCAAAATTCACATTATTGTTGAATTCTAAAATTACTTCTGATTTAATTTGAAGGTAAAAACTCGATCTCTTGTTTACAATCCGGTGGCATTGGAGACTCAATAGGTTTGCTTTCTTTCATATAAATTGTGGATACAAAAACAGCCTA
>NC_133475.1:18235703-18259934 GCF_025370935.1 Choristoneura fumiferana | reverse complement strand
AAAACATAGCCTCATGCCAATACAAGTATTTGACTATTTTTATATGTATTATAAATTTAAAACTTCACAATGCCTGTATCGAATAGAGAAACAAATATTAGCTACCTTACAAATAACAAAGTTATGGTTTGAAATTCAAGATTAGACAGAGAAAGACATACTGGCACGTGACTCTAACCAATACACTACCCTGATTTATACAGACAATAAAAAAAATTGCTAACTTTCCGCAGAGAAATGGAATTTCAATTTCAGGCAGATTTTCAAAATTATTCATAATAGAAAACTACAATGTTCCACCTGTATACAGAATTAAACGATCATAATATAAATTCAATGTCCACGAACTTACAATTTCTCGGATATAATCCTATAGTGATATGAATATGTGATATGATATGGTTTTGTCAGAGTTCTGTTGGCATTTCAGCAGTTTTCGGCGGGCAGCACTACCAACATGAATGAAAACTTAGAGTCTTAAGAAACTTAGATAAATACAAATTGATGCTAACTTCGCGTTGCACCTATATCTTAAGCATCTCAGCCGTTCTTGATTGCTAGACTCGAAACGTAAGTAACGACTAACCTGACCGACAAAACAGTTGGAAAAACCCGACTTTGTCACTTCAAAGTTCAATATCTTAAAAACGGCTGAGCCGATTTTGATGAAACATTTTAAGAATCATCGCTAAAATACTGATTCCAAATATATTAAAAAATGCATTAAAATTATAAAATAGGTCTCCACCCGTTCAAGAGTTACGGTGCCACAAGACAGATACACATAGCGGTCAAACTTAAACACCCCTTTTGCGTCGGGGGTTAAAAAGGAGGATGGGCAGATTTGTACGACCTCTTCCATGGAACCAATACGACAAGCATTATAAATATCTTTGGTTTTTTTTTTAATAGGCTTTTATTAAATGTAGGTGCGCCTCCTGAGGCTTCGATGAATTAATGAAAAGAGATTTAGAGGCACACGAACGTATAATAAAGATTATCAAAAAGGAAAGTATTTACAATGGAATATTAAACTAGGGAAAAGAAGGAAATGAGTTTCGCGCAATGGATAGTTCTGTTCAGGACCGCGTCGCCGGAAGGAATGTCGCTCCGCTTCTCGACTGGCCTTCTGGGCAATTCAAATGAACTCGAATACGCCGCGCAGTTCCACGCGCCGGTGTGCAGATGTTTACAGTATTGCCAACACGTGAACCGACTGCGGCTAGCGGGGTAATGCTTATCTGGACGCTACACTACTCCCCCGCCGAGACCATTGCCTGCTATGGTCGATAGTGATCTGGAAATCTTACATATCGTCCACTTCGCGTCATTCTGACGGTGCTCGGTTCAGGCTCTGGTATTGTTGATGCTTGATGGCTGTTGGATGTGTCCTCATCTATAGTGTCGCTGGTCATGAAGGCCGGCTTCAGTCGATCGATGGTCACGGTGTCGGCTTTCCATTTAAAATGATTCGAAAGGTCTTGTCACGTCTCTCGAGGACCTTGTACGGGCCTGAGTACGGGGACTCTAGCGATCTCTTCGCGTGCCCTTGTCGAAGAAAAACGTACTCGGCCGTGCTCAACTCTTTCGGGATGTAAAAGGTTTCTTCGAGTGATGACTGGCCGGGACTGGGTTGAGTTTTCCAATGTGGTCACGAAGTCTGGCTGCGAAGTCCGTGTAGTCGACCGTAGTGCCCTTCGTAGGCGTAAAGAATTCGCCAGGTAGGCGTAGAGGTTCCCCGTAGACGAGCTCTGCTGCTGAAGCTTGTAAGTCGTCCTTCCAAGCGCTGCGGATGCCCAGCAGCACCAAGGGTAAGGCTTCAGCCCAGTGCGTATTGGAGTGGCACATGATTGAGGACTTGAGCTGGCGGTGGAGTCTCTCAATGATCCCGTTGCAGGCCGGATGATAGGATGTGGTAGGCCGGTGCTCTGCCCGAGGATGGATGACAAGGTGTGGAACAGCTCGGACTCAAACTGCCTGCCCCTGTCTGTGGTGATTTTGACAGGGCAGCCGAAGCGGGCGACCCAGCCGCGATGAAGGCTCGCGCGCAGGTCTCCGCTGTGATGTCAGCCAAGGGTAGGCCTCAGGCCAACGGGTGAAGCGATCAATGACCGTCAAGCAGTATCTGTAACCACAAGAAAATGGTAATGGCCTACTATGTCCATGTGGACATGTGAAAAACGAAGTGATGGTGTATGAAATGATGATATGGGTGATGACGTATGACGTGAAATTTTGTTTTTCTGGCAATCTGTGCATTCTCTCGCCCAACGGCGACAATCTCTGCGTATGTCGGGCCAGACGAATCGTTGCGTCACCAATTTGACAGTTGCGTTTGCACCTGGATGGCTCAAACCGTGCAATGAGTTGAAAGCTGCACGACGAAAGGCTTGAGTAAGGTAAGGTCTTGAATTACCGGTGGAGATGTCGCAATAAATTTCGAAATTATTTTCAAAAGATTTGATTTTCTTGAGATTCAATGAAGACGATGATGATGATGATGATGAGTCAACTTGAAGAAGCGCTTGCAGTTCAGGATCTTTATCTTGAGCGCGTGCAAGGCTTTCGTAGTTGATTGACCCATTTATTTCTTCTACTCTTGAGAGTGCGTCTGCAACAACGTTATCTTTTCCCGCTACGTACCGTATGTCCGTACTAAACTGTGAGATGAAGTCTAAGTATCGGAACTGTCTCGGTGAGCATTTGTCTCTAGCGGTGGTGAATGCAAACGTCAAAGGTTTATGATCCGTATAGATGATGAAGGGTCTGGCCTCGACCATGTGACGAAAATGTCTGATAGCGTCGTATATAGCCAGCAGTTCTCTGTCATACGGACTATACTTCTTTTGAGCAGGATTCAGTGGTCTTGAAAAGAATGCTAGTGGTTCCCAGGCTTCCGGTGCTGCGCGCTGCTGTAAGACTGCGCCGATGGAAACGTCTGAGGCGTCAGTGTGGATAGCGAGCTCGACGTCTGTCAGCGGATGAGCGAGAAGAGTGGCTTGAGAGAGAGCTTGCTTACATGACTCGAATGCATGCATCATGTCTTCTGTCATCTCGATCTCTTGCGTTGGCTTCTTCTTCGGACCGGACAGTACGACGTTCAAGGGCGCTTGCAAAGCTGATGCACCTGGTACGAACCTTCTGTAGAAGTTGAACATGCCCAGGAATCGTCTGAGTTCCTTGACATTCTTGGGTACAGGGTAGTCTTGGATTGCTTGTACCTTAGACTGCAGCGGACGGATCCCCTCTGCGGACACTTCATGGCCAAGAAAGGTGATGTTCGTTACACCAAACTCACATTTTGCAGTGTTGATGAGGATACCATACTCTGACAGTCGACGAAATAGTTGATGGAGATGTTGGTGATGCTCTTCTGCGTTTCGAGAGAAGATCAGAATATCGTCCAAGTATCCATAGCAGAAATCCAGACCTCGCAGCGCTTCGTCCATGAAACGTTGAAACGTTTGAGCTGCGTTCCGGAGACCAAACGTCATGTATGGAAACTGAAACAGGCCAAAAGGTGTGATAATGGCTGTCTTCTTGATGTCATCCGGATAAACTGGGATCTGGTTGTAGGCTTTGACAAGATCAACCTTGGAAAATATTGTACTCCCGGCGAGTTGCTGCGTAAAGTCTTGAATATGTCGGATCGGGTACTTGTCTGGAATCGTACGCGCATTAAGGGCACGGTAATCGCCGCATGGTCGCCAGCCGTCATCTTTCTTGGGTACTAGATGAAGCGGAGAAGACCATGGACTCTCAGACTGACAAGCTGTACCGTTCTGCAGCATATCCTCGAACTCCTTTTGTGCGATCTTCAGGCGATCCGGAGGAAGGCGTCGGGGCTTACTTGCAATCGGCGGGCCAGGGAGTGTGCGTATATGATGCACTGTATTATGCTTGGGTACCTTGGTGTACCTGAAGGTCGGGTGATGTCGGGATACTGACGTAGGATCTCGTGGTACTTGGATTCCCCTGACATCACCTTCACTGACGAGATGTCTTCGGATGTACCTTGGGTTGGTACTGCAGCGGAAAGAGTAGTGTGGCCATCTATAATGCGTTGTTTTCTGCAATCAATCATAATATTAAAGAAGGACAAAAATCAACACCAATGATGGGTTTAGCAACGTCTGCCACAACGAATCTCCAATTAAATGCTCGCCGCAAACCCAAGTCAAGTTTCAGCTGCACCGAACCGTAGGTAGATATAACTGAGCCGTTCGCCGCTGTTAACTCGTAGCTGCTCTTAGGTCGGTTGCCACTGAGTGACGTGCGCGGGTATACACACAAATCCGACCCGGTGTCTACTAGGAAGAGAACTTTCGAGGAACGGTCCATTACGAAGAGGCGGCCCGGTTTGGTATGGCAGTCGTTAGCCGCTACTTCCGGCTGCCGTCGAAGTTTTCCGACCCAGGGTAACTGCAAGGCCTGGTACAGCGAGTAGAGTTGTCTCCAAACCTGTAATGGTACCAGCAGATGGACGGGTCTCTTGGTTTCGACGCAGACCGTGACCGCGCTTGACGTCCGACTGGAGTTTTGTTGCGGGAATTAAAACGCGAGCGCGATCTTGAGTGCGGTTGTCTACTACTGAACTGCGCTTTGAGCGAAGCAATTTCCGATGTTAGTTCTGCCATTTGCTTTGCCATTGCCACGAAATCTGAATTTGAAAAATTTTTTGCTGTCAGTGTCATTTTTTACGGAAAATATTTGCGGTTCTTGTGGTACAAGATCGTGCACTTTGTCAGCTAAATCCGCGAGTTCATCTAGCGTTGAATTTGGCTGCGATGCGATTACGACCTGTAAATTTTTCGGTAACCGGCTTGACCATACGGTGCGCAAAAAATCATCCGTCACTGAAGTTCCAGCCAAAATGCGCAGCTGGCGTAAAAATGCGATGGTTTCCTATCGCCCATTTGCTCACCTTGTAATAATTGCAGCGATTTCTTTTCCTGCGACAATGACAATCTTGAAATAAGCTCGGTTTTCAATTTGACATATCGGTTTTCGGCCGGCGGAGAATTTATGATATCCTTGACTTCTACCGCGTATTGATGTTCCAACTGACTAATTACGTAATTGAATTTTGTAGAATCAGCCGTTATTCCCGACAAAGAAAATTGCGCTTCCATCTGCGAAAACCAAAGCGCAGGCTCTTGCGGCCAAAACGGCGGCGCTCGTACACCGACTTTGAAAACGGCGCCATCGCTGTCACTTGCGCTGTTCCCTTTGACATTTCAATATTATGTAGGTTTTATATTCTTACTTGAATTTTGCTTGAATTTTGCGTTTCTTGTCCAATGCGGGGTCACCAGTGTAGGTGCGCCTCCTGAGGCTTCGATGAATTAATGAAAAGAGATTTAGAGGCACACGAACGTATAATAAAGATTATCAAAAGGAAAGTATTTACAATGGAATATTAAACTAGGGAAAAGGAGAAATGAGTTTCGCGCAATGGATAGTTTCTGTTCAGGACCGCGTCGCCGGAAGGAATGTCGCTCCGCTTCTCGACTGGCCTTCTGGGCAATTCAAATGAACTCGAATACGCCGCGCAATTCCACGCGCCGGTGTGCAGATGTTTATAGTATTGCCAACACGTGGAACCGACTGCGGCTAGCGGGGTAATGGCTTATCTGGACGCTACAAAAACTTCTTGTAAATGTACCACTTTTATTTATGCAAAGATTACAATTTCTTATCTGATTTAAATATTTTTAACTTTTTGGTCTTTTTAATGCAAAATTTACTACGGCGTAGTCGTAGCGCGTAGCAGTGTTTTTCGTTATGTAGTCCGTAGTAGGGATTATACGAGGTTTATGCCATTATTGTTTCTTCCTATTCGCGATTCTGCACAAAATAAATTCCACACACCTGAATTTGATCACATGCGTAATGCTTCACATTCATTATTTCTACGCAATCTTGTTTCTTCTTATTCGCGATTCTGCACAATATGAATTCCACACAACTGAATTTAATCACATACGTAATGATATTCAGTCATTATTTCTACGCAATCTTGTTTCTTCCTATTCGCGATTCTGCACAATATGAATTCCACACAACTGAATTAATCACATGCGTTTATACTTCACGATTCTGTAATTATTTTTTTTAAAAATCTCATACATAACGGGAATCGAACCCGGACAAAATTGGGGCAGAGAAAAATTTTTTTTTATTTTTATTTCAATCGTCCCTGTTTATTATTATTATTTTATTTAGGCTGCTGCTGCCTTCGGGAAGCTTCGTCTCAAGGTGTTCCGTTCACATAACTTAAAGCTCGCGACCATGATAATTTTTACCGCGGGAAAAGCGACTCACGCAGTCTGTTTTTTTTTATTTATTTATAAACGCGACTAGGAAGAAACAAGATATCATAGAAAATAGATAGAATAAAAGATAAAGATAGTATCGTGAAGTATAACGCATGTGAGTAAATTAAGTTGTGTGGAATTCATATTGTGCAGAATCGCGAATAGGAAGAAACAAGATTGCGTAGAAATAATGACTGTGAATCATTACGTATGTGATTAAATTCAGTTGTGTGGAATTCATATTGTCCAGAATCGCGAATAGGAAGAAACAAGACTGCGTAGAAATATTGACTGTGAAGCATTACGCATGTGATCAAATTCAGCTGTGTGGAATTTATTTTGTGCAGAATCGCGAATAAGAAGAAACAATAATGGCATAAACCTCGTAGAATCCCGTAGTACGATAGGTAGTAAGATATCTATAAAAAATATCTATAATTTTAAACCTATGCATTTTCTTACGGATTTGTTGTCTAGCAACCGAGAACTGTTGAGATCCTAACAGGTGTAAAGTGTAATGCGAAGTTAGCAACTCATTATTTTTACTTTCCATCCCAGCCTATATATACGTCCTACTGCTGGGCACAGGCCTCCTCTCAGAACAAGAGAGCTTGGGCCATAGTTACCACGCGGGTCCAGTGCGGATTGGGAACTTCACACTCACCATTGAATTGCTTCGCAGGTTTATGCAGGTTTCCTCACGATGTTTTCCTTCACCGCAAAGCCCGTGGTAAATTTCAAATGTAATGCCGCACATGAATTTCGAAAAACAGAGGTGCGAGCCGGGGTTTGAACCCACGACCCTCTGCTTGAGAGGCGACAGGGCAAACCACTAGGCCACCACGGCTTTTTATAGCACAATAAATAAGAAAAATCTGAAAATTATAATTTTTCATGTCTGACTGTCTATGTCAATAAGCCATCTAATGACCCCCCCATTGCGTACATTTTGTTTGAGCTTAGAAGGCTCTGCTAACACTGCATCATCCCCTCTGCTAACATCACCTCGCAGGTAAAATTTTCAAAAACACTTGAAAAAATATCTATTTATTTCTTATAAGTGCCCGAATGCCACGTTTCATAAAGAACCATCGATTTATCTTCGACAATGACGATCTTCCATATAAACTTTCATCCCTATTTCAGCCCCTCACAGGAAAATTTTTAAATAACGCGCGAACAAATATCCAGTTACTTCTTATCACGTGCCAAAATGGCAAGTTTAATAAAGATTCATCGATTTATCTACGGTCATGAGGACCTTCCATATAAACTGTCATCCCCTATTTCATCCCAACACGGGTCGAATTTTCAAAAAAATTCAAACAAATATCGATTTATTTCTTAAGTGCCTAAATGCCAAGTTTCATGGTTTTATCTTCGACGGCGACGAACTTCCACCTTGTAAACTTTCATCCCCTAGCCTCTTTTTCGCGATAAAAGATAGCCTACGTTCTTTCCCAAGGTCTATTCAATCTCTGCACCAAATTTCATCAAAATCGGTTCAGCGGTTTAGGCGTGAAAGCGTAACAGACAGACAGACAGACAGAGTTACTTTCGCAGTTATAATATTATAGTTTGGAAGTTTGGATGACAGCTTTTTTTGGAAAAGGAGGAGGTTATCAATTCGGTTGTATTTTTTGGGCTGTTACCTCAGAACTCCGTCATTTATGAACCGATTTGAGAAAAAGATTTTTTTTCTTTGTATAGGAATATTTCTAATTTAGTCCCATCCCATAGGCACAAAATCAGGATCTGATGATTGGATCCTAAGGAAATCGAGGGAACTCTCAAATATTGTAGGGACACCTATGGTCATTTCGATAGGTATATTTAGTAGTGACTCGTACATTTGCTCTTGAACATCATCATTAAAAATTCCATAATAAAGAAATCTAAACAAAAAGAAGAGAAGATTTGAAAATACAAGTAAAAAAAAAAGATAACATCTTCATACAACAAAATCGTGTAATTGATAATAATAATTAAATCGTCTTGGTGGTGTGGTGCTCCCAATTATAATTTACTTCCCAAAAAGTACCTACATCATGATAATCATGAATTTCGCTAATGTAACGATACGTATTGAACACCTGCGCTGCGCCTAGTTGATTTACACGATTAAAATACATCTATCTATATATCAGGGTGCGAAAAAAACAGATTTTTATAATACAAATCAAAACTCGGATTGTATATGTAAATCGGATATATATCAGATATATACCCAAATAATTATTTTTTTATTTGTGCGCAGAAACCATTTTACAAGCTTTGATAACTAATAATATAACTATTATAGCTTTAATAATAATAACTATACTTAATAGTTTTTATTTAATATTGATTACATGTTGGTCATTGCTTTTGTTGAATAAGTTAGCTCGTAAATAAGGGATATATTAATCCTACTAATATTATAAATGTGAAAGTTTGTGAGTGAGTGAGTCAGTATGTTTGTTACTTTTTCACGCTGAAACGGCTTTACGGATTTGGATGAAATTTGGCGAAAAGTTAGGTTATAACCTGGATTAAAACATACACACTTTTTATCCCGATATTCCCACGGGATAGGGATAAAATCTTGAAATAACAACCGCTGGGCTTAGAGCCATGAAATTTAGTATGTAGGTAGCTGGACCTCTGGAATAACACATAGGCTACTTTTTATCTCGATATTCCCACGGGATAGGGATAAAATCTCGAAAAACCAACCGCTGGGCTTATAGTCATCAAATTTGGTATGTAGGTAGTTGGACGTCTGAAATAACACATAGGCGACTTTTTGATCCGATATTCCCACGGGATAGGGATAAAATCTTGAAATAACAACCGCTGGGCTTAATTAGAGCCAATAAATTTAGTATGTAGGTAGCTGGAGCTCTGTAATATCACATAGGCTACTTTTTACCCCGATATTCCCACGGAATAGGGATAAAATCTCGAAATATTAACCACTAAGCTTAGAGTCATGAAATTTAGTATGTAGGTAGCTGAACGTCTGGAATTACACATAAGCGACTTTTTACCCGATATTCCCACAGGATACCTAGGGATATAATTTCGAAATAACAACCATTGGGCTTAGAGCTATGAAATTTGGTATGTAGGTAGCTGGACCTCTGGAATAACACATAGGCTATTTTTACCCCGATATTCCCACGGGATAGGGATAAAATCTTGAAATAATAACCGCTGAGCTTAGAGGCATGAAATTTGGTATGTAGGTAGCCGGACATCTGGAATAACACATAAGTACGCTACTTTTTCTCCCGATATTCAAACGGGATAGTTTTGTTACTAAGGGACCTCATACATCTCTGTATTATTATTATTATTTTGTAATTTTTTTCTTTAGTTGTACACTGTAGTTTTAAAGTATTTTATTTGTAATTTTTTTTTTAAATAATGATTTTCTGCCAAGTTTCTTGCGGCGCATTCTTCTTGGCAATGATGGTCTTTCCGAAAGCACTGGTAGTTTAAAAAATGATGTGTAAATGTGCCCATTGCGGCCTATTTACCGAATAAATTATTTGAATTTGAATTTAGATAGGGAAATTTTTTGAAATTTCAGCACTGGGTTTAGTCTTGAATTTTGTATAGTTATTCACAACACAACCTCAATGAAGACCACGATAAAAATTTTGGAAATTTCCAGGGTAATTTTGTAAAATCCCGAAAATTTCAATTGCAACTACCAGACCGAATAGTTTACGCGTGCGAAGCCGCGGGTAAAAGCTAGTAAAAACATAATTTACTCTAAATTATATTATTTATTACCTAACTAGTAAACAGAATACGGCAATTCAATTTAATTTGTATATTGTGGCTGAAATCCGGCAAAAACAAAAAACACACACAGATTATTCAACTTTTCAGGGTTCCGTACTCAAAGGGCAAAACCAGGACCCTATTGCTAAAAATCCATTGTCTGTCTGTCTGTCACCAGGCTGGATCTCATGCACTGTGATTACAGTGTTTACAGTTGAAATTTTCACAGATGATGTATTTCTGTTGCCATTATAATAACAAATACTAAAAACTATCGAAACATGTCGAGCTAAACTCGATTTAAGACGTGAGTTATGGTGCCATTTTGTCGGCATAGTTTACATACATATATATGCAAAATTACAGCTTTATAGCATTGATGTCCCTGAGCAAAGCCGCGGAGGAACGGACAGACAGACAGACAGACATGGCGAAACTACAAGGTTTCCGTTTTTGCCATTTTGGCTCCGGAACCCTAAAAAATATAGCACCATCGAAACTATCGAAGATTCTCCAATGTCCAGGCTGAAAAGACACTCGGTTGGCCGTTGTACGGTAGCATTTTCCTCTAAATTTTTAACATAATTATCAACTCTATGTAGAGCAGCATTTACAATTTCTCTATCAAACATCAGAAAATTAGAAGTAAACTCCGCAACTAAGTTTTCGTTACAATTTGAAGCTAATTAACATGGGTAAAAAACTATGACCAAATTCTATGATCGTCTTTTAAAAACAAGACATACAGAGTCTTTGAATACTTTATCTATAACATTATCAAGAACAACAGAACTAACTGAACTACGATTATATTTTGAGATTCTAGAAATTGATATGCCTAGTTTAAACGCATTTCATTTCGTTTATAAATAACACGACACAAAATAACTGCTATGAAACTAAGTAGCTTCATTTGTAGTATCTCTATGTCGTTTGTAGTAGCGGTAATTCGTTTATGTAGGTTTATTTCGTTTGCAGTAGCTTTTTTACGTTTGTAGTAGCTTGATTTTGTTTGTAGTAGCAGTAATTTTGTCTGTAGTAACTAAATATCGTTTGTAGTAGCTTTCTTTGCGTTTGTAGTAACTTGATTTTGTTTGTAGTAGCAGTAATTTCGTTTGTAGTAACTAAATATCGTTTGTAGTAGCTTCATTTACGTTTGTAGTAACTTGATTTTGTTTGTAGTAGCAGTAATTTCGTTTGTAGTAACTAAATATCGTTTGTAGTAGCTTCATTTACGTTTGTAGTAACTTAATTTGTTTGTAGTAGCAGTTATTTCGTTTGTAGTAACTAAATATCGTTTGTAGTAGCTTTATTTACGTTTGTAGTAACTTGATTTTGTTTGTAGTAGCAGTAATTTCGTTTGTAGTAACTAAATATCGTTTGTAGTAGCTTCATTTACGTTTGTAGTAACTTGATTTTGTTTGTAGTAGCAGTAATTTCGTTTGTAGTAACTAAATATCGTTTGTAGTAGCTTTATTTACGTTTGTAGTAACTTGATTTTGTTTGTAGTAGCAGTAATTTCGTTTGTAGTAACTAAATATCGTTTGTAGTAGCTTCATTTACGTTTGTAGTAACTTGATTTTGTTTGTAGTAGCAGTAATTTCGTTTGTAGTAACTAAATATCGTTTGTAGTAGCTTTATTTACGTTTGTAGTAACTTGATTTTGTTTGTAGTAGCAATAATTTCGTTTGTAGTAACTAAATATCGTTTGTAGTAGCTTCATTTACGTTTGTAGTAACTTGATTTTGTTTGTAGTAGCTTTTTTTACGTTTGTAGTAGCTTGATTTTGTCTGTACTAGCAGTAATTTCGTTTGTAGTAACTAAATATCGTTTGTAGTTGCTTTCTTTACGTTTGTAGTAGCTTCAATTTGTTTGTAGTAGCAGTTATTTCGTTTGTAGTAACGTCAAACTTGATTTTGTTTGTAGTAGCAGTCATTTCGTTTGTAGTAACTAAATATCGTTTGTAGTAGCAGT
Organism: Choristoneura fumiferana; assembly: GCF_025370935.1. NCBI lineage: Eukaryota > Metazoa > Arthropoda > Insecta > Lepidoptera > Tortricidae > Choristoneura > Choristoneura fumiferana. The sequence continues at coordinate 18,247,872 of NC_133475.1, read as the reverse complement.
AATTTCGTTTGTAGTAACTAAATATCGTTTGTAGTAGCTTTATTTACGTTTGTAGTAACTAAATATCGTTTGTAGTAGCAGTAATTTCGTTTGTAGTAACTAAATATCGTTTGTAGTAGCTTCATTTACGTTTGTAGTAACTTGATTTTGTTTGTAGTAGCAGTAATTTCGTTTGTAGTAACGAAATATCGTTTGTAGTAGCTTTCTTTACGTTTGTAGTAGCTTGATTTTGTCTGTAGTAGCAGTAATTTCGTTTGTAGTAACTAAATATCGTTTGTAGTAGCTTCATTTACGTTTGTAGTAACTTGATTTTGTTTGTAGTAGCTTTTTTTACGTTTGTAGTAGCTTGATTTTGTCTGTACTAGCAGTAATTTCGTTTGTAGTAACTAAATATCGTTTGTAGTAGCTTTCTTTACGTTTGTAGTAGCTTCAATTTGTTTGTAGTAGCAGTTATTTCGTTTGTAGTAACGTCAAACTTGATTTTGTTTGTAGTAGCAGTCATTTCGTTTGTAGTAACTAAATATCGTTTGTAGTAGCAGTAATTTCGTTTGTAGTAACTAAATATCGTTTGTAGTAGCTTTATTTACGTTTGTAGTAACTAAATATCGTTTGTAGTAGCAGTAATTTCGTTTGTAGTAACTAAATATCGTTTGTAGTAGCTTCATTTACGTTTGTAGTAACTTGATTTTGTTTGTAGTAGCAGTAATTTCGTTTGTAGTAACGAAATATCGTTTGTAGTAGCTTTCTTTACGTTTGTAGTAGCTTGATTTTGTCTGTAGTAGCAGAAATTTCGTTTGTAGTAGCTTTCTTTACGTTTATAGTAACTTGATTTTGTTTGTAGTAGCAGTAATTTCGTTTGTAGTAACTAAATATCGTTTGTAGTAGCTTTTTTTACGTTTGTAGTAGCTTGATTTTGTCTGTACTAGCAGTAATTTCGTTTGTAGTAACTAAATATCGTTTGTAGTTGCTTTCTTTACGTTTGTAGTAGCTTCAATTTGTTTGTAGTAGCAGTTATTTCGTTTGTAGTAACGTCAAACTTGATTTTGTTTGTAGTAGCAGTCATTTCGTTTGTAGTAACTAAATATCGTTTGTAGTAGCAGTAATTTCGTTTGTAGTAACTAAATATCGTTTGTAGTAGCTTCATTTACGTTTGTAGTAACTTGATTTTGTTTGTAGTAGCAGTAATTTCGTTTGTAGTAACTAAATATCGTTTGTAGTAGCTTCATTTACGTTTGTAGTAACTTGATTTTGTTTGTAGTAGCAGTAATTTCGTTTGTAGTAACTAAATATCGTTTGTAGTAGCAGTAATTTCGTTTGTAGTAACTAAATATCGTTTGTAGTAGCTTCATTTACGTTTGTAGTAACTTGATTTTGTTTGTAGTAGCAGTAATTTCGTTTGTAGTAACTAAATATCGTTTGTAGTAGCTTCATTTACGTTTGTAGTAACTTGATTTTGTTTGTAGTAGCAGTAATTTCGTTTGTAGTAACTAAATATCGTTTGTAGTAGCAGTAATTTCGTTTGTAGTAACTAAATATCGTTTGTAGTAGCTTCATTTACGTTTGTAGTAACTTGATTTTGTTTGTAGTAGCAGTAATTTCGTTTGTAGTAACTAAATATCGTTTGTAGTTGCTTTCTTTACGTTTGTAGTAGCTTCAATTTATTTGTAGTAGCAGTTATTTCGTTTGTAGTAACGTCAAACTTGATTTGTTTTTCAGTAGCAGTCATTTCGTTTGTAGTAGCAGTAATTTCGTTTGTAGTAACTAAATATCGTTTGTAGTAGCTTCATTTACGTTTGTAGTAACTAAATATCGTTTGTAGTAACTAAATATCGTTTGTAGTAGCTTCATTTACGTTTGTAGTAACTTGATTTTGTTTGTAGTAGCAGTAATTTCGTTTGTAGTAACGAAATATCGTTTGTAGTAGCTTTCTTTACGTTTGTAGTAGCTTGATTTTGTCTGTAGTAGCAGAAATTTCGTTTGTAGTAGCTTTCTTTACGTTTATAGTAACTTGATTTTGTTTGTAGTAGCAGTAATTTCGTTTGTAGTAACTAAATATCGTTTGTAGTAGCTTTTTTTACGTTTGTAGTAGCTTGATTTTGTCTGTACTAGCAGTAATTTCGTTTGTAGTAACTAAATATCGTTTGTAGTTGCTTTCTTTACGTTTGTAGTAGCTTCAATTTGTTTGTAGTAGCAGTTATTTCGTTTGTAGTAACGTCAAACTTGATTTTGTTTGTAGTAGCAGTCATTTCGTTTGTAGTAACTAAATATCGTTTGTAGTAGCAGTAATTTCGTTTGTAGTAACTAAATATCGTTTGTAGTAGCTTTATTTACGTTTGTAGTAACTAAATATCGTTTGTAGTAGCAGTAATTTCGTTTGTAGTAACTAAATATCGTTTGTAGTAGCTTCATTTACGTTTGTAGTAACTTGATTTTGTTTGTAGTAGCAGTAATTTCGTTTGTAGTAACTAAATATCGTTTGTAGTAGCTTTATTTACGTTTGTAGTAACTAAATATCGTTTGTAGTAGCAGTAATTTCGTTTGTAGTAACTAAATATCGTTTGTAGTAGCTTCATTTACGTTTGTAGTAACTTGATTTTGTTTGTAGTAGCAGTAATTTCGTTTCTAGTAACTAAATATCGTTTGTAGTAGCTTCATTTACGTTTGTAGTAACTTGATTTTGTTTGTAGTAGCAGTAATTTCGTTTGTAGTAACTAAATATCGTTTGTAGTAGCAGTAATTTCGTTTGTAGTAACTAAATATCGTTTGTAGTAGCTTCATTTACGTTTGTAGTAACTTGATTTTGTTTGTAGTAGCTTTTTTTACGTTTGTAGTAGCTTGATTTTGTCTGTACTAGCAGTAATTTCGTTTGTAGTAACTAAATATCGTTTGTAGTTGCTTTCTTTACGTTTGTAGTAGCTTCAATTTGTTTGTAGTAGCAGTTATTTCGTTTGTAGAAACGTCAAACTTGATTTTTGTTTTTCAGTAGCAGTCATTTCGTTTGTAGTAGCAGTAATTTCGTTTGTAGTAACTATATATCGTTTGTAGTAGCTTTATTTACGTTTGTAGTAACTAAATATCGTTTGTAGTAACTAAATATCGTTTGTAGTAGCTTCATTTACGTTTGTAGTAACTTGATTTTGTTTGTAGTAGCAGTAATTTCGTTTGTAGTAACGAAATATCGTTTGTAGTAGCTTTCTTTACGTTTGTAGTAGCTTGATTTTGTCTGTAGTAGCAGAAATTTCGTTTGTAGTAGCTTTCTTTACGTTTAGTAACTTGATTTTGTTTGTAGTAGCAGTAATTTCGTTTGTAGTAACTAAATATCGTTTGTAGTAGCTTTTTTTACGTTTGTAGTAGCTTGATTTTGTCTGTACTAGCAGTAATTTCGTTTGTAGTAACTAAATATCGTTTGTAGTTGCTTTCTTTACGTTTGTAGTAGCTTCAATTTGTTTGTAGTAGCAGTTATTTCGTTTGTAGTAACGTCAAATTTGATTTTGTTCGTAGTAGCAGTCATTTCGTTTGTAGTAACTAAATATCGTTTGTAGTAGCAGTAATTTCGTTTGTAGTAACTAAATATCGTTTGTAGTAGCTTTATTTACTTTGTAGTAACTAAATATCGTTTGTAGTAGCAGTAATTTCGTTTGTAGTAACTAAATATCGTTTGTAGTAGCTTCATTTACGTTTGTAGTAACTTGATTTTGTTTGTAGTAGCAGTAATTTCGTTTGTAGTAACTAAATATCGTTTGTAGTAGCTTCATTTACGTTTGTAGTAACTTGATTTTGTTTGTAGTAGCAGTAATTTCGTTTGTAGTAACTAAATATCGTTTGTAGTAGCTTCATTTACGTTTGTAGTAACTTGATTTTGTTTGTAGTAGCAGTAATTTCGTTTGTAGTAACTAAATATCGTTTGTAGTAGCTTCATTTACGTTTGTAGTAACTTGATTTTGTTTGTAGTAGCAGTAATTTCGTTTGTAGTAACTAAATATCGTTTGTAGTAGCTTTATTTACGTTTGTAGTAACTTGATTTTGTTTGTAGTAGCAATAATTTCGTTTGTAGTAACTAAATATCGTTTGTAGTAGCTTCATTTACGTTTGTAGTAACTTGATTTTGTTTGTAGTAGCAGTAATTTCGTTTGTAGTAACTAAATATCGTTTGTAGTAGCAGTAATTTCGTTTGTAGTAACTAAATATCGTTTGTAGTAGCTTCATTTACGTTTGTAGTAACTTGATTTTGTTTGTAGTAGCTTTTTTTACGTTTGTAGTAGCTTGATTTTGTCTGTACTAGCAGTAATTTCGTTTGTAGTAACTAAATATCGTTTGTAGTTGCTTTCTTTACGTTTGTAGTAGCTTCAATTTGTTTGTAGTAGCAGTTATTTCGTTTGTAGTAACGTCAAACTTGATTTTGTTTGTAGTAGCAGTCATTTCGTTTGTAGTAGCAGTAATTTCGTTTGTAGTAACTAAATATCGTTTGTAGTAGCTTTGTTTACGTTTGTAGTAACTAAATATCGTTTGTAGTAACTAAATATCGTTTGTAGTAGCTTTATTTACGTTTGTAGTAACTTGATTTTGTTTGTAGTAGCAGTAATTTCGTTTGTAGTAACGAAATATCGTTTGTAGTAGCTTTCTTTACGTTTGTAGTAGCTTGATTTTGTCTGTAGTAGCAGAAATTTCGTTTGTAGTAGCTTTCTTTACGTTTATAGTAACTTGATTTTGTTTGTAGTAGCAGTAATTTCGTTTGTAGTAACTAAATATCGTTTGTAGTAGCTTGATTTTGTCTGTACTAGCAGTAATTTCGTTTGTAGTAACTAAATATCGTTTGTAGTTGCTTTCTTTACGTTTGTAGTAGCTTCAATTTGTTTGTAGTAGCAGTTATTTCGTTTGTAGTAACGTCAAACTTGATTTTGTTTGTAGTAGCAGTCATTTCGTTTGTAGTAACTAAATATCGTTTGTAGTAGCAGTAATTTCGTTTGTAGTAACTAAATATCGTTTGTAGTAGCTTCATTTACGTTTGTAGTAACTTGATTTTGTTTGTAGTAGCAGTAATTTCGTTTGTAGTAGCTTTATTTACGTTTGTAGTAACTAAATATCGTTTGTAGTAGCAGTAATTTCGTTTGTAGTAACTAAATATCGTTTGTAGTAGCTTCATTTACGTTTGTAGTAACTTGATTTTGTTTGTAGTAGCAGTAATTTCGTTTGTAGTAACTAAATATCGTTTGTAGTAGCTTCATTTACGTTTGTAGTAACTTGATTTTGTTTGTAGTAGCAGTAATTTCGTTTGTAGTAACTAAATATCGTTTGTAGTAGCAGTAATTTCGTTTGTAGTAACTAAATATCGTTTGTAGTAGCTTCATTTACGTTTGTAGTAACTTGATTTTGTTTGTAGTAGCTTTTTTTACGTTTGTAGTAGCTTGATTTTGTCTGTACTAGCAGTAATTTCGTTTGTAGTAACTAAATATCGTTTGTAGTTGCTTTCTTTACGTTTGTAGTAGCTTCAATTTGTTTGTAGTAGCAGTTATTTCGTTTGTAGTAACGTCAAACTTGATTTTGTTTTTCAGTAGCAGTCATTTCGTTGTAGTAGCAGTAATTTCGTTTGTAGTAACTAAATATCGTTTGTAGTAGCTTTATTTACTTTGTAGTAACTAAATATCGTTTGTAGTAGCTTCATTTACGTTTGTAGTAACTTGATTTTGTTTGTAGTAGCAGTAATTTCGTTTGTAGTAACTAAATATCGTTTGTAGTTGCTTTCTTTACGTTTGTAGTAGCTTCAATTTGTTTGTAGTAGCAGTTATTTCGTTTGTAGTAACGTCAAACTTGATTTTGTTTGTAGTAGCAGTCATTTCGTTTGTAGTAACCTAATTTCGTATTTTTTTTTATGTTTGTAGTAGCAGTCATTTCATTTGTAGTAGCGTAATTTTGTTTGTAGTAGTATATTTACGTTTGTGGTAACTTGATTTTGTTTGTACTAGCAGTCATTTCGTTTGTAGTAGTTTATTCACGTTTGTAGTAACTTCATTTCCCTTGAAGTAGCATTCATCAGTTTGTATTTAATTTATTTAGTTACTGCCAACTAAAAAAAAGATAATTGTAACACAAATACACGACTACAAACGATATTAGGTAACTAAAAAGTAATAACGTTATTTTGTTTGTAGTGACAATCATTACGTTTGTAGTGTCTTTATTTCATTTGTACTAAACGTTCATTTCGTTTGTACTTACTTTATTTTGTTTGTAGTAGCACTAATTTAGACCATATTAACTTTATTACTTTTTTAGCTGTGCTAACGGCGTTTGTAGTAACTGTATTTTGTTTGTAATAGTGGTTATTACCTTTGTTGTGACCTTTTTTAGTTTGTAGCAGTGGTAATTTTGTTTATAGTGTTAGAATTATTACGATTGTATGCCAAATTTTCTAGTATAGCATAATGCAAATGATTCGATTCAAGAATCAAACTACTAAACTTTAGGGCCACTTCAAACTCCTCGTATTCTTTTTTAGAGCTTCTGCAAACGAAAAAATTGATACTACAATCAACTACAAACCGGAATGATAGTGTAGAAACAAAAAAAAAATTTTTTGATTTTTTTTTTTTCAAAGTGCTCTAATTTTTTTTAGAGTTACTACAAACGAAATCATTGTTACTACAATCAACTACATACCGAAATCTATGAGAATCATGAAAGAACAATGAGATTTTCCAAAGTCGGGTGCTACAAGTATAGGTGCAAAGTTTACTTGAGAGAAAAAATTTTTTTTTTTTACTACAAACGAAATGTTTCTACTACAATCAACTACAAACGATTCTCTTTCAGAATCAATGACTCAATTTGAGGGTCGATGAAATGGGGGGATGAGTTTTTTCAAAGTCCTGTAATTTTTTTTAGAGCTACTACAAACGAAAAAAACTGTATTACAATCAACTACATACCAAAATCTATAGAATAAAATAAAAAAAAAATGTTTTTCAAATGTCGGGTGCTAACTTCACACAGCTACGAATTGACTGTATCAATCGTGCGTACAGCAGTGGCCTTCAACGTTCGGGTATTGTTGTCACAACAGGTTATACGGCCAACACTGTGTCGACAAGACAAGCGGCAAGCCTACATACGACAGGCTTTCGTTACTTGATTACAATATTGTAGGTTTCGTTATGAATGACTAATATGTTGACTAAATTTTGTCATAGCTAAATTGGATCTAGGTACATTCCATACCGATTTGCCCCAGAAGATTTACAGATTTGGTAACTTACGCAAAATGATAGGTAAATACTATTAGATTGCAAGCATACCTACAAGGTAAGGTGTGCAAGGTCCGCCCGGATTGCTACCACCATCTTGCTCGCTAATCCTGCCGTGAAGCAGCAGCACTGTTTGTGTTTCGACGTGGAGAGTAAGACTTGAGGTATCCCATCTTAGGCCTCTAGGCTGGCAACGCATCTGCAATACCCCTGGTGTTGCAGATGTTTATGGGCGATAGTGATCTCTTACCATCAGGAGACCCACTTGCTCGTTTTCCATCCAGTTAAACAAAAAAAAAAAAGATTTACATCTACTTTACAAAATATCTTTATAAAATAACATAATAATTATTCTATCTTCTCACATGTTAAGAAACAGTTAAATAATTGATCAATTCAGGTGTTACTTTTCAAAGGTTCATATCAATGAATTACAACTTGCAAGCAAGTTAAAAAGGTTGTAGTTCAAAGATATATTCATGTAATGTATCTATTCCGTCTTTCGGTCGCTTGACCTGAGGCCCGGTGGTCGTCCGTTGACCTCCCCATGGTCTCTGCATTGTCAATTGCCAACGTTACTACAAAACAAATATTACGACTATTATTATACTACTAAAATAGGTACAAGTTATTTTACATTGTGCACAACATAGAGAAACTGTTGTAGGTACAGTGAAAAGTATATTTGTACAGTAAAAAAAATACTGAATGTTTTTTTGTACTTTAAGGTAGCGCCTGATTACACCATTTACGCGTCATTTTCAGTTTACTTACTTTAAAAAACAAGTAGGTACCACTCACAACACAACGTGATGACTATCTAACAAGCACATCATCAAAAGATACTCGTACTGCTCTTTATGTTTACGAATGTGACGGAACTAATAGCGAGCCTCTACACAAAAACTTATTTGTATGACAATAACGAAAATATTGACTCGCAGCATGATTTCATGGTAATTCGTTATCTTCGTCAATAATAGTACGAAGCAAGCGACAAGGCGGCCGGTTTCAATCGTTTTCGACCTTCAGCCCAATTTGTAACCGTGGCGAGAGACCTATTTACTTCATTTACTCGTAGCACCTTGTAGCACTGTGTTTGAAGTCAAAAGTCTTCTGGTCAGTGTGTGTTGCCAGTGATGACATACGGATCTGAGACGTGGGCGCTAACGATGGGCCTCATGAGAAAACTCAAAGTCACTCAGAGGGCTATGGAGAGGGCTATGCTCGGGTTTCTCTGCGGTTAGAATTAGAAATGATGATATCCGCAGTAGAACTAAGGTTACCGACATAGCCCGAAGAATTGCGAAACTAAAGTGGCAGTGGGCGGGGCACATTGCTCGCAGGACGGATGGCCGATGGGGCCAGAAGGTTCTCGAATGGCGTCCGCGGACCGGGAGACGAGCTGTCGGTAGACCTCCAGCAAGATGGAGCGACGACTTGGTTAAGATCGCGGGATCGCGGTGGATGCGGAAAGCACAAGACCGATCTGAGTGGAGAGCCTTGGGGGCCTATGTCCAGCAGTGGACGTCTTTCGGCTGACATGATGATGATGATGATGACCTTGTAGCAGGAATTTCGTTTGTCAAGCTTTACTTACGTTTGACTTCATAGGCATAGAGATAGTTTATGGCCAGAGAGGGCATAGCCTACTTTTTATCGTTGAAAAATGCACAGTTTCCGAGGGAACAGCGCATGATAACCAAATCCCACGAGGACGAAGTCGCGGGCAAAAGCTAGTTTACTATAAATATTCATCTTTACAAAAAATAACTCTATACTTATCATTCACATGCGCAAAAAAACTATATCACTCTTTGTATTAAATGCTTTATCTACCTTTTTAAGATTTTCCTGAAAGTTCGATAAAGGAATAAGACAGGTCGTGAGATTCATAATCATAACAATGGCAATCATCTTCAGTGTAGCCGAAGTGGCCGGGAGGCGAGCCTTGGCGGGCATTATCTCGCTATCCCAGACCGGGACTATATTCATAATTTTTCCTTAAAGCCTTCAACCTGAGCTCTAATGAAAATAAATGAACATTCGCTTTTCTCACGGCGTTGAACAAAGTTTTTATTAAAAGATATTGTACTTAATGCTGACTTATTTTGATTCATAAACAGGTGACGGGATTTTGAATTTGATTTAATACAAACTTTCAAATAAACCATTGTTGGTTATGACATCCCTACAAGATAAAAGTACTACAACGTCTTGTAAAACATCCTAGGTAGGTATCCAAAATTCTCATTTAAACTCTTAACATCATTGTTTGATAGAGTCAACCTTTTAAATCCCCAGGATCCCGTAGGGATTTCGCAAAAGAATGGCCATCAATTGTTCAGAGTCTAGATATAAATTGAACTTTAGAGTAATGCCGAAGAGCTATCAGGCAGATCGTGTAGATGGAATCGTGCGCGTTCGTCGCCCGAGGCGCGACCCTTGCGGCCTGCGTCAGAGTAACTACGGCTATTTCCTGGACTAGTAAAATATTAGAATAACTACCAGCTGCCCGCGACTTCTCTTGCGTGGGATAGCTATTTCCCTTGGGCTAAGTCTCCTAATCCTTTCGTACCACGCTCCGCCTTTAACTCGTCGATTTATGATACCTCGCTAAACTGTACCTACAGTTTGATTCCGCTATCATTTTGCAGCTGCATATTCTGTACGGTCGGCAACGAGATGATAGCTCATAGATGGTAAGACAGATTGATATAATTTTATAAACACATAACAGGTAATTAATTTAAGCCGCCTATTGCTTACCTTGTAATTCTTTCTGTGTATCTGTTTTCTGTATCGCTTACTATTTCTGGTGTACAATAAAGAGTGTTTGTATTGTATTGTATTGTAATTTATCATAAGGAATTTAAAAACGAATCAAAAATATCTACTTAATAAAATAATGTATAGTACGCTAAATACAAAAGTCTACGGGTAGTCGTTTGTAAAGCCCACGGCCCAAGACGCGCGGATTTATATCAAGCAGCGCCAACCGCCGCGGCACTGCTAACAGTCGCCCGTTCCGGTGGGTTATTCTCTCGGGGATATTGATGCGAGTATAGATATAAAACCAATGATATCCTAAATATAGGTACTGACCATATTACATCAGTACAATATACATAAGTACTTATCCCAAATTAGGCCTTTATACCCACCAACATGCAGAGTTCGTTTCTGGATTTTAAACTATATCGGAGTTTTATTTCCTCACAAAATAAGATTTCCTCAGAAATTTAGCATGATAAAGTTCGACTTCGACTTTACCAGGCAGAAAGACAGTAGTGCATTCTTTTTCGCATTACTTCTCCACGTGCTCTTTCTATACTTGTGTGTTGTGTGTTCCGTACTTGTGTATATGTGGTCATATACAAGTTTTTTTTTTATTAATTGGAATTTTAAGCAGGTGATTGAGTTAGTTTAATAGAACACGCATTTTTTTCAGAATTTCTAATTTGTGTTTGACAAATGTTTCCATACTGGTCAAGTTTAATTAAGGTCTACCGCGTCAGAGGCGGTGACTATCTTTTGATCACAAACTCCAATGAAAAACCTTTACAGGGGTCTTCAGTCAAACTAACCCCATCGTCTGCTGAAATATTGCAGATTAATTTTAAAACACCTTGAATTATTTCTTTAAAGAAGAATTTAACATTTTACTTTTTTCACTTAATTTATGGCTTGAAACTACGAAATAATGGTTAATCAGACTTTTAATTTAGTATGAGTAGACATTCATAAGTAATCAAGAATGCATGCAAATCGTGATTTAAAAATAACGTGAATTGACAAACAAATAAACTGGGTTATTTGGTTTCAATTTGCACCAAATACGAGTACCTACTTCTAATATTTGGACACGACACAAGGACACGACGCAACAAAACTATCAAATTATATATTTAACCATAAATAGTTATTTTTGCAACAAGAGAGCAGTCGTTTTTTGGTGCGAGTTTTGATTTTGAATCCCGAGTAAGCGAAGGATTCTACACTTGAATCACGAGCGATAGCGAATGATTCTAGGTTAGAATCCTGAGATCAGCGAGGGATTCAAACACACGAGATGCAAAAAAAACTTTGGTCTCGTGTGACACATACAACTTTTCACCTGAGCATCGAGAACATTTAAATTAAAGGTTAAAATAAAACCACATATATTTAGAAGACAAAAAATATCAAAAACTTTAAAATATAATCCGACTGTTAAGAAATAAATATAGCACTTACTTAAACATATTTGAAACTTTTTCTCAAAAATGATTCATACCGTCGCCATTACATCTTTAAAAAGTCACATAAGAATGCCAGACAACGATCAAAGGTCTCCGGTAAGTAGACAGGTTTTGAATATGGAACGAAAAGGTATCGAGTAGGTACGATACAAATCTCATACTCGTAACATCATACTTTTGAATACTGCAAAAAACCTCATCTTTGGGTCATTAAAAAGGTGGAACAATAAACGTATATTTTTTTAATAAAAATAAACCTTTAAATATGATTTTATTAGGATTTCTATTGTTTGAGACATGAATATAAATAGATTACTCGCAAATTCATTCAATTTGACAAATATTTGATCCAACTTTAAAAAATAGGCAGTACCTATACGGAACGATTTTATTAAAAGAAAATTCTTAACAAAAAGTAAAACGACTCCAAAAAATAAAAACAAAACATGGAACCGACTACAAAAACCTTGAAAATATTTTTCTAGGTAGGTACCTACTAGCTTGAAGTCGGTACCACAGCACGAGCCAGCAGAAATGGAACAATAGTCGTCTACCTCACCTACATACTATGGGTTTCAATCGATCCTGCTGGGTCGTGCTGAGTCACCGACTTCGAGCTAGTAGGTACCTACCTAAAAAAATATTTTTCAAGGGTTTTGTGTCGGTTCCATGTTTTGTTATTTTTTT